>NC_048314.1:17230288-17490378 GCF_013100865.1 Trachemys scripta elegans
GGGGGCTCGGGGGACGGGCTGGGGACCTGCGGTGCCGGGGGTGGGCTGCGCCGCCGCCGCCTCCTCCCTACCCACCCCCTTACCTGCTTCAGGCTTCCCGCGACTCAAATGTTCGCGGGAAGCAGGGGAGGGGGCAGAGACTTTGGGGAGGGGGCGGGACGGGGGCGGGGCTGGGGGCGGGGTTGGGGCCCCTTTAAAGTGTCCTCCTTTCGGAGGCACTAAATATGGTAACCCTAGTTAATATCAGAAGAGCAAACTACACTAGTCCTGCGTCTCCTGCATCTAGAGTCTTAAGGGTCAAGATTCAAGTCAGTTAAACATACTTTGAACACAAACCTCAACCAAGTACAGATTGAATGTTATACTTTGGGATTTTTGAATATACAATTTTTTCAAACAGCTAGATGAGTGAATCTGGACAGATACTTTTCTTATGATCTTTGTCATTTAGTGAGATACAAACAGAACAATTGAATACGCATTAATACAAGGGCGATGTGACCTAAAATTAACCAATGTGAAGTTAAAAACAAAATAAAGAAAAAGAGCTCATTTGCATGGTCCAAAATAGCAGATCAAGAGAGCTTCAAACTGTATTTGAGTTACCTAAGGAACTCCTACACATACCCCAAGTGGAGAAAGTAAAACAAACAAACCTTCTTAAACTGATCGTTATTGTACATAACAAAGTTATTATACCTTTCATCCAAAAGTTCAAGCCTAAAATTTGGCATACTTTAGATGTTATCCTCTGCCGGTAAGTGTATTGTTTATATTTTTTTAAATTATAACTGCTGTAATTTTGTTCCCATTTTTTAAAATGGGCCCGAGCCCACATGTCTGTTCGGTTGCCCCAGACTCAGCCTCTGCAAGTTAATAAACCCTATTCCCACAATTAGGCAATCATGTGGACTTTGCTAACAAACAAACCAACCATGTGACTTTCATGGAAGAGGATAAGATTACAGGGAAAGAAGAATTACAGATCAAGCTTCTAAGGCACTTGTGATAATACAGAGATTGATTTAGAAGGGTCCTTTTCTGTAGCACAGACAGAAACTATTACAAACAACGGACACTCTTGGGGGAATTCTGCACCAAAAAGTTTAAAATTCTGCATCCAGCTGGGGCTCCCGTGGTCAGCCCTGCGCATGGCCACACTCTGGCTGCCATGTGCAGGTCTGACAGCGGGAGATCACAGGTTATTCAGGAAAAACTAAAATGCTGGGAACATTAATTCTGTGCAAATTCTGCTGGCATTCTGTGCCATTGTACAATGCAGGAGTGAGAGAGATAGGAAAAAAAGAACTAAATGCTCCAAGAGTACTGGATAGAAAGTATAAAACGCCTGCAGAAAAGAACTAGAGGGTTTCTACAGCAAGTCTTACTCCTCAGCTTGGAAATAATCTGAGGTGTTGCTCGTACAACATGCTAGACATTTGATGAATTTTAATCAGGAGGAAGCAGCACTTTCGAACATCAATCTAATGACCGAGAAACTTTCTAAGTGCCCAGCAACACCCTAATCAGCCATGTTGGACAGGAAAGCGTAATAGCTCAACACCTGGGCATCAGGAGGGTTGAAAGCACCTGTTTTAGCATCCGTGCACTGCACTGGAAATTCCCAAGCAAAAAAGAATACACAACCAGCAAGTCAGAAATAGGGTGCAACCTTGTGTTCTTCCTAGAAGAGAAGGAATGGGATCTACATTTGGCTTGTACCATCAAACAGGTAGAGAGCGTACAGAGGATGCAGCATGTGTAAGAGACCTGTTAAAAGCGGTGGCTGATTTGGAAGGGAAGGCCCAATGCATGAGACAAGAGAGGCAGGCCGTGATCCACCTTCCAAAGTTCAAGTTTTGATTAGAGATCCTTAACTGAGGTCTGGTCTACACTACAGACTTATATCGGCACAACTGTGTCGCTCAGGGGTGTGAAAAATGTTTGCATTCAAAGTGCCATATCCCCTCTTGGCCTAGAACGAGAGTAGTTCTGGGTTTATACTGCCACAGCTTGCTAAAAAGATTGGGTTTCTAGTGAGCAAATGGCACCTGTCCTGCTTCCAGCTCTGAGTTCTGTTAGAATATACCACACTGAGATGTTCAGACAAGCCCTCCAGGCGACAGACCAACTAGGTTCCAGACAGAAACCAAGACTCTCCATACCAAGTGTCTGAACAGATTGTGCCAATGTCAAGTGAATTCCTGGAGGGGGTCGGAAACAGACTTTCAAACAGCCGTCTCTTTCCTCGCCACCCAAGGCGTGTGCAAACCCAACCTGCCAGAGAAAGCCAAGTCAGCTGGCTCTTCCTAGGGTTCAGAGGAAGGGAAAGGGGTATGCACGCTGACTTAAAGACCTCAATCCAGCTCCCCCAAGTGGAAGCATGTGATTCTGGGTTACCGATCTGGCCTCTGTCAGAGCAGGGATGCCTCTCCCTGGGCATTCTGTACACTTCAGCCTTTACAAGGGAGAAAGGATTCTCCACCTTGACAGCAGCTTTTCCCTGTTCTTCAGCTATAGCAGAAGCTGGAGAGAACATAAGAACGGCCATCATGGGTCAAACCAAAGATCCATCTGGCCCAGTATCCTGTCTTCCAATAATCGACAATGCCGGGTGCTTCAGAGGGAATGAACAGAACAGGTAATCATCAAGTGATCCATCCCCCATTCCCAGCTTCTGGCAAACAGAGGCTAGGGACACCATCCTTGCCCATCCTGGCTAATAGCCATTGATGGACCTATCCTCCATGATTTTATCTAGTTATTTTTTGAACCCTGTTATAGTCTTGGCCTTCACAACATCCTCCGGCAAAGAGTTCCACAAGTTGACTGTGCGTTGTGTGAAGAGCTTTAGAGATGTTTAAGGGTATGTCTACATTACTGTGCCACCATAGCACTCTAGTATAGACTCTTCCTGCAATCGACAAAAGGGGGTTTCTCTCAATGCAGTTAATCCTCCTCTCCGAGAAGCGGCAGCTAGGTCAATGGAAGAATCCTTCCACCGACCGAGCTGCATCTATAGTGGGGGCTAGGTCAACCTAACTAAATCACACAGGGCGTGAAATTTTTCACAGTCCTGAGCAATGTAGCTAATTTTTAGGTGTAGACCAGGCCCAGGAAAAAGTGTCCACGCATATCTGAAAGTGACGGGCAAGGGGATGAATTATTTAAGGTGGTTCAGGGTGTGGTTGTATGAGTAGAGTTAGGAGCAATGACAGGCAGTTTAAAAAAAAAAAAAAAGCGGCTTCCTAAATCTTTCCTTTTCTTGGTGGGGGCTGCCTGGAAAGTATCTAAATGAACAGATACAACTGTAGGGATAAATAGAGAAGTTTCAACTGTTAAACCACAAATCAATCAAGCTAATAAGCCAATGAAGGAGGAAGTTGTACATTCTACAAGAGGGAGTTTTTAAATTCAGGCGTAAACTGAGAGGAAGAGCAGAGGTAAAATGATTCGATAAAGCAGGAGCAGGAAAATGGAAAGGCGGAGAAAAGCCAGCCCTGGCAACTTCTGCAGAGAACGCGAAGTAGGAGAGGGAATGTAGTGGGAGGTTGCATCTTGAAGATCAGCAGGAACAAGACTGTGGAAAGGTTGCAAAATAAGTACAAGTGCAAAGGGGCAGCTCTACTTCCCAGCATCAGCTTTGGAACCTACCATCTTTTGTTGTAATTAGTCACATGGACTTGTCTCATTGTCACCTTCCCTGAAAACCAAACATGATAAAAAGTTTAAATTGCTCCCTCCCCCTTCAGCACACACAGGAAAGAGAATTGTATGTTGCCTGGTAAACAAGAGTGCTTGCAATCCAATCAGCGGAAAACAAGTAAGATAGATTGAAGGCGGGAGCAATGCTAGGCAACCTTATCTTAATGCAAACCATCTTCTGACATCCATCATGCATACAGCTGTGTTTATGCAACTCACATGTAAGCATTGAAGCCACTGCTCACAGCAAACGTAGAGAAAATGAGTCAAATTCAGGAATAGAATGCACAACAGAAAGGGGTAAGACTAATTGAGGAGGTCTAGGAGGAGATTATACCATTAGTTAATTATGATAGTGCGGGACATGTATCAGAAGTGGTTAGTGATTTTAGGATTCAGAGTACCTATGTACTGAACTCTCTGTGATTTAACTAGGTACAGTGGAATTTATCTAGAATGGGCAATTTCTAGTGATGGGACTGAATCAATAGGACCAAACCAGAATGCCAGATCCAGACATCAAACTTTGTGAAAGTTCTGATCCACATGTTACAGCTTGGGCCCATCTCTAGTAGTCATGATTTATATACCTCATTTCAACGCCCTACAGCACCATGCAAACTATAGCTATAATTAGAATCACTTCAACCACTGTTGCAATGCAGCCACCTCTGGGGTGCAGCTGTTTAACAGTTCATAGTAACAGATTAAGATAGAAGTTAGTATTTTATCTAACTGAAACTACATGGGAATTAGAGGTACACAGAATGTAATTACCTGAGCTTCCCAGACACAATACACTTAAACTAAGGGTACATCTACACTACAGCGGGGAGTCGATTTAAGATACGCAAATTCAGCTACGTGAATAGCGTAGCTGAATTCGACGTATTGCAGCCGACTTACCCCGTTGTGAGGACGGCGGCAAAATCGACTTCTGCGGCTTTTTGTCGGCGGCGCTTACTACCACCTCCGCTGGTGGAGTTAGAGCACCGATTCGGGGATCGATTGTCACGTCCCGTCGGGACGCGATAAATCGATCCCCGAGAGGTCGATTTCTACCCGCCGATTCAGGCGGGTAGTATAGACCAGACCTTAGACTAAACTATTCAAGTGAGGGAAGGAGATGATGTTAAACTCATGGCACATATGCAGTTTAGGGTTTTCTATACACTGAATATTCAAATGACCTATTATTCTGTGAGCCTTGCATGGACCATACTGAAGACTGCATCTCACACAAGCACAGACAAAGCTGGAAAATCTAAACATTACTGAGAGGACAACTGGTTCTTCACTCCCAGCCAAGTCATTAACACATACTGCAGAAGGGCTTTGTGTTCCCATTTTCTCCTCTAATGAGGTTATGAGGGCAGTAAATCAAGTCCTGTGGAGGACACAGATTTAAATACTCTTCTTCACTTTGGAATAAATACACACACGGATCCAGCATTCCTTGGATCAAGTCCCTTCTCCAAATCTCTTTCCTCAAGGAGGCTCTGTAATCCAACTCTAATCTTTGACTCACCTGCTTTACTCCCTTAAGTGATTTGCAGTGTTGTTGTTGAAAGCTTGTCTCTTTCAGCAACAGAAGTTGGCCAGCTAAAAGATACTATCTCACCCACCTTGTCTCCTTCAGTGATCAAATCATCATCCTTCCCAACCACATCCCTTGTTATCTCCTCCTGTCATCTTTGGTCTAAGTTGTAAGATTTGAGAAAGAGACTGTCTCTATACAGACACACCTCTAAAGCACAATGCCCATTTATGGCACTTATGAAGCAATAATGAAAGCAGCAGCTAGGGAGACTGTAGATATACTATGGTTTTAAGACTAATGCACAGAACTGGGAGCCAGAAGATCTGGATTCTATTCCTGGTTCTGACATAGACTTCTTATAGAGACAAGGGTGAGATCTCTTATGATTGTCGGTTGGGACATACATACATAGACTCCTCATGTTACCTTGGGCAAACCTAGCTTTGTATTTCACCTAGGTGCTTAAGTGACCTCCCCCCTCCCATTATATTTTTTGATCAAGACCACGGCACATTGCGAGCAGTAGCTCTTTTTACATAAGCAGCTCTCATTTCGCCAAGTTTCACCTGGGGCTCTCATCTCCAGAATGCCAGAGGGGACACTATGAACAATAAGAATGCTCCAAAGTTCACCAGGAAAGAGGCTCCTCTGTTTATTCCCGAATTAGTGACTGTAGGATCAAAGTGGTAAAGGGAGCTGCCAAGTAAACAGCACAGAGACACTGGGACTGCAACATGCTGTTAACAGTCTTGTTTCTGATAAAGATACAGGACCCATCCCTGCAACCCTGATGTGGAGAGAAGCATGAGCCAGTGGCCCAAGTACAAGACTGGGAGCAAGGAATGCGATGATCTCATTTCAGGCCTGGCACCAAACTCTACACCAGGGGTCTCAAACACGCGGCCCGCGGGGTTATTTTCTGCGGCCCGCGATCCCCTCGCAGACCCCCCCCCCCCTTCCCCAGTGTTTGTCTAGAGCGGCTCTGGCTGGATGTGCACCGGGGGCAGGGAAGGCTCCCTGCCTGCCCTGCTCCACGCCGCTCCGGGAAGAGGCTGGAACGTGGGGAAAAGGGGGAGCGGAGGGGCTGTGTGTTGCTGTTGCTTCAGGCAGTGCCCCCAGCAGCGCCCATTGGCCGGGAACGGGGAATCGCGGCCAATGGGAGCTGCTGGGGCCGGTGCCTGAAGCAACAGCAACACACAGCCCTTCTGCACCCCCTTCCCCACGTTCCAGCCTCTTCCCGGAGCGGAGCAGGGCAGGGAGCCTGCCCTGCCCCCAGTATGCGCCGGGCCAGATCCTGCCCCCCGAACCCCTCCTGCAGCCAAACCCCCTGCCCTGAGCCCCCTGCCGCACCCCCTTCCCTGAACCCCCTGCCTCACCCCGCACCCCTCCTGCATCCCAACCCACTGCCCTGAGCCCCATGCCGCACCCCTCCTGCACCTCAACTCCCTGCCGTACCCTGCACCCCTCCTGCATCCCAACCCACTGCCCTGGGCCCCTGCTGCACCCCACCCTCCTCTTGCACCCCAACCCACTGCCCTGATCCTCCTGCCACACCCTGCACCCCAACCCCCTGCCACACCCTTACCCCCTGCTGTACCCCTCACCCCTCCTACACCCCACACCCCAACTCCCTGCCCTGAGCCCCTCCTGCAACCCCTGGGGGCAGGGAGGGGGCAGAGTTGGGGTGGGGATTTCGGGGAAGGGGTTGGAATGAGGGCAGGGAAGGGGTGGGAAGAAGCGGGGCGGGGGTGGGGCCTCATGGAAGGGGTGGAGTAGGGGCAGGGTCGAAGGCGGGGGGGGGGGGGGGGAAGGTGTCAGTAATGCAGCCCTCAGGCCCTGTACTAGTCCTCATGGTCATTTGAGTTTGAGACCCCTGCTCTACACTCTGGCCTGGGGTGAATCACTTCTTCTCTCGGTGTTTCAACCCCCATCTGTGAAGTGGGGATAATGACACCTCCCCTCCTCCCAGGAGGAGTCAGTATTTAGATAGGGGGACTATAGGCCAGGGGTTCTCAGGATAAATTATTTGGTGGCCTCAGAGTGCAGCCACCAAGTCTTGCTGGTGGCTGCTCTCGCACTTTTTCCCTAAAATAGTTTTCTGAAAAACAAATACATATGCCCATATACACAGCCAAGTCATTGCAATTTATTTATTGCTGGCTAGTAAGTCTGTTGTGAAAAGTGATATTAACAAGCATACAAGTATCACTTTTCACAGCAGACTTACTCAGCCCCAGCAAGCCTGGGGACAAATTAAGCCTTGGACTGCATCTTCTGTTTGTACTAGGCACTATAAATAATTATTCCCCATCCCATCAAATCAGGGAAGCTGATTCTCCCCTAAGCCACCCACACCTGCCAACCAGCAAAGCCCACCCAACTTAAAGCCCACAGTTAAGAAAATGCCAAACAAAACAGTGTCTTGTATTGCACACCCATGAAGTGGGCAAACATTGGTTGTAAGAGAAAGACCATTTCCAGAGCCAAGGTCAATCCCAACCCCAATCTATCTCCCCTTCAGAACACCTTGCCAGCTCTGTAACACACTTAAGTGTGCCATATTCTCCTCTAGTGGCTGGTCCACATATGGCTTAAAAGCATATTACTGCTTCTAGTTAGCAGACTTACTTCTTTAGGTCAAGGGGCAGAAACCTGTGCTTTGGGTGCTAAAGGTCACAGGTTTGAGCTTCCCTAATAACCAATAGAACTGCTCATTATACCTGCTCCCATGGGGAGAAAGCAATAGCATTTTAGCTCATCACAACTATTGTAACAAGGAATGGGGAGGAATAAGGCTGTCAATGAGGAGGCATCCCAATTCTAGGGTATTAATCTGATGTACCCGTCCAGCCATCCAAGAAATCTTTAATCTAATCCCAATTCAAATGTTCTGTTTCAAATGAGCTAAGAACTTCCCTCACACAAAATGCCCAATATGCAAAAATATACCCATTGTTTTGTAAACTCACTCCCACACGCGTATGGGTTTGTGTTTTAGCAGCATAGGTAGTGGTTAGAATAAGCCGGGGGCAATTATGTGGACCTAGAGTTAGCAAATGAATTACTTGCAAAACCTAAGTGTGGTTTTGCAATCTGATGGATGAGTGTCCACAAACATCAGGAATAGGCAGTAGCTAAGAATAGTCACTTTTAAATAAAATGGGGTCAAAGAGAAATAAGGTTGTTTCAATGAACGTTATTCCAGGAAGGGGCAGACAGGGCTTTATGCTGGACAAAAAGGCGGTCAGGGGGTCTTACAAAATATTTAAGATCCCA
Source organism: Trachemys scripta elegans (assembly GCF_013100865.1). Classification (NCBI taxonomy): domain Eukaryota; kingdom Metazoa; phylum Chordata; order Testudines; family Emydidae; genus Trachemys; species Trachemys scripta. Next base: position 17,238,810 of record NC_048314.1, read on the forward strand.
GAAATAGTCACATGGGAACAAACACACAGGTATTTAAAAAAACAAACAAAAAACCACCCAACTAGGACTCAAGAGTCATAAAATTTAGCAAAGGATATGAACACAATACAGCAACTGTTCATCTTGTCCTCCCACAAAACAAACTGGGCCTGATTCTGACACCCTTATTCAGGCTGAATACTACCACACACATTGAGTCCCACTGAAATCAACATAAAGACAGCAGAATCAGGCCCTAAATAAACCATCTGTCTAGAAAAGACAGCAAATGGCAGGTTTTTCCAGTGCTGGTCAGTTACAGGGATTCAAGGGTGGCATATCCGTTTTAGATCCTGTAATATGCATCATCCAACCTTCATCCTGCTTTACAAGTCTAGAGCCAGATCAAGTCAGATTTTTCAGATCTTAGCTCTAGGCAGCCAGATGTTACTACCTAATTTTAAAATATACTGGTCACCAAGCCAACAGAGATCTTGCTTTACGACACTGTCACAAAGAGAATGACTGAATACTTCATTCATATTATTCAGCTCACTCACAGCAAGATGAGAGATTCTAAGCTTTGATTTATCATAGACATCTGCATTACACAACAGCACAACATGGCCTGTCTAGGTTGGCATCAATATCTACAAGGACCATTTATACAGGAAAATTTAACAATCCGGGTTGACTTTTGTTCTGAACCTAAAGCATAGACAGAGACCTATGGTTCCTTTTCATCTGTTCCACTTAATGATTCTGGACATGGTCTAAGAGCTGTCTGGGATTAGGATTTCCATTATCATTTCACTGCACGTTTGTTTTCGCATATCCCCTATTCCCTGTTACTACATGCCACCTGGACACTTCTTGGAGAGAGATGGGAAGAATGGCTTGGCCTTCCTCACCCCTTTACGGGACTCTTTACGCTTATTAACAGATAGGAAGGAGCCAGGCTCCCAGGAGAGGAGGGTTATAGCACTGATCTGACAGTTTCATTCAAAGAAGGCACAAGATGCGGGCTCCAGGGTGGGGGCAAGATCCATTCCTTCATGGGTAACAAAAATGACAAAACCTCTTTAGTTGGTGGGGAGCAGGATTACCACCAACCGTCACACCCTGAGAATAAAGAAGGCTAATGCCTCATGTCCCTTCCAGGGTATACTGTACATCACTGACTGATCCCCCATTATTCTTGAGGTGGGGGGGTAAGGCTCATAGACTGTAAGGCCAGAAGGGACCATCATGATCATCTAGTCCAACCTCCTGCATGTTGCAGGCCACAGACCTTCAGCCACCCAATAGGCCCATAAACTCTGGCTGAGTTTATGAAGTCCTCAAATCAGAGAGAGGCAGACCCCAGAGATCGGAGTGATCCCCTTCTTTATCCAGGGGGCAGGGACAAACACCATAGTGTCCCCAGTGCACAAACCACAGACTGTTTCCCCAACCCCCAATATGGGGGCCTGTTGGAGGCACACACCACTGACTGATCCACCCCCCCCTTATTATCCTGGGAGGGGCAGGACCCCATGGCAGGCTCATTCAGGGATACACAAGATTAGCCAATTCCCATGTATTCTGGGTTGGGGAAAGTGGGGACAGACCCCACAGCCCCCAAGAGGTACATACCACAGACCGATTCCCCCTTTATTTCAGTGGGAGACCCCCCATAGCCCCTGGGAGGGATACAGCCTAATGCTCCTCTCCATGTGGAGGAGGCCTCCATCCTAGGGAAGGGATAAGAGGGAGGGATACACACCCACCTGGTCTGCAAAGTCCTCAGCCGTGCTCATTAGGTCATTCTGGCCCATGGTCTCAGCTGCAGGGGGGATTCCTCCAGGCTGGGTGTCTGCCTGCTGCCTGGGCTCTCACACCCCTACCTCCTCCTCTCCTGCTGCTGCTAGCTCCTGCTGCAAGCTTCTGCACAGGAAGTGCCTCTCCACTGCTGCTGAAGCCGCTGCTGTCTCCTGCGTCTGCCACGTAGGCCAACTCTTAAAGGAACAGCGTTAGCAGCAGGAGGATCCCCGACAAGGGAAGGAGGGAGGGAGTCGATTGCATGTAACTGACATGAGATACAAGTTTGCCCTATCTCTAGCCTGGGTCTGACTCTTAAAGGGACCTCAGCAGCCCTGTGACAGCAGCCCATGGAAGGGAAGAGGAGGCTGGAGCTGGATCCTTCATGCCCATCACTGCCCTGAAATCAGAGATGGGCAACGCTTCGGTGGATTTGGGGTTCAGTTTTGCGAAATCTTGTTTGCCAAACCAAAGCTGGGGCGGTTTGGGTCCAGGACCCATTTTATGGGAACCCAGGAAACTAGGGTGACCAGATGTCCCGATTTTATAGGGACAGTCCCGATTTTTGGGTCTTTTTCTTATATAGGCTCCTATTACCTCCTATCCCCTGTCCCGAGTTTTCACATTTGCTGTCTGGTCACCCTACAGGAAACACCCAAAGTTCAAAGCCCGAGGGGGTGGATCTGCAAAACTGATGGGGATTTTCAATGTCCAAAATCCTCCTCTGTCCAGTCTGTCTGCATTTTGTTTTATGGTTTATATCTATTCTATTCTTTACTGCTTCTTGTACAGCCAGCACCCCTGCCTATGGTCTCTGAGCACTTCCATGGCATATGAAACTCCTTTTATTCAACCCCCAGCACGGCCATAACCAGGGCGGCAACCAACCAGGGCGCAAAGCTGTGAGGGTGGAAAAATGGCAACAAAAATGGTAGGGGACGCAAATATACTTGCTTGCCCTGGGTGCTAAAATGTCTAATTACAATAATCAAGATGGAGTGAGAGGGGAGGTTTTGTTTGTTTTGGGAAAAGGTTTTAGTTTTGAGCCATCTCTTCTTGAAATAGAGGTAGTTACAAAGTAGGATGGCAGACTATGAAACACTGTGTTGCCAACTCTTGTGATTTTATTGTATGCCTCACAATATTTGGTGTTTTTCTTAGATCCCCAGCTTCTGGAGGCATGTGATTAGGTGAGACTCATAGCTTTTACTTCAAACAAATAAAAACAAGTTTCTAGTCCCTCATGATTAGATGAAATCTTGAAAACGTGACTTAAGATCACCCTAAAGGCTCAAAAACCACAAGGCAATGAGAAAGCTGCCCACATTTATTATTTTTATTTTTACAACTCGTTGTAAACCAAGCTCATGAATTTTTGAGGCCTGTCTCATGAATTTTGAACACTTGGGGTTGGCAATACTGATAAATCAGTGCCAGGGAACTGCAATCTGCAACTGGAAAACATTCCTACAGCAAAACCAGTCTGCTCTTGTCTCCTCCCCCATGTATTTTTCTACGTACAACCATGTGCTGATCCAAACCCCTTGTACATCTGTTCCCCTGCCCAGCTTTACCCAGGAAACCCAAAGGTGAGGAGGACATTGATTTTTAAAATGTATTTAAATATAGACAGACTTATAATAGTGTCTCTGGGTGCAATGTAGCAAAGCTAAACAGAGGAGTCCTGAAGTGAAATGACCAAGGAAGGGATGCAGGACTTATTGCAGAATTAGCTTTGAAGCAAGAGCTGGTCAGAACAGCTGCCAAATCTGCATCCACAGAAGGGCCCAGTACAGGAGGGCCACCACACACCACGGACCGGTTGCTGCATGGTTTGATGATCGCTGTGAATGCTCTGGTAGTATGGAGGACAGAACACAAGCTGCTTCTTGTTACCTGGGGGCCACATATGGAGATGTTTAGGCCTTCTGGGTGACCAGTACATCTGCCCCTTTATCTCAGCGCTGGCAAGCATGCTTCACAGATTTCCTCCTATTTAACAGGAAACCTCCATCCACTGTTTCCCTATCGACTCATTCCAAACATGATTTTTACCAGATCTGGACACATTCTCTTTTGCTCATACCTGCCTTCTTCTATCCCACAAATTCAACTGGGATATCAATTGGGAAAGTTGGAGGCTGAGTTGTGCATGGGAGAATGTTGCACAGAGATTGATTCTTGAAGCCTTGAGACCCAAACAATAGCTTGCTTCATCGGTAACAAGCCATCCTTCTGCAAAAATCCAGCACCTTTCAGGCACTGTGTTCCAATTGCCATGTAGCTCTTGTCCTTTCCCAAGGTGATTCTTTTCATCTCATTGTTTTGACATCTACCCTGAAGGTAATGTTGTTTAAAAGGGCATTCTCAAGATAATTTCCATCATTTAAACAATCTCTCCCCTCCCATATTATTTATAAATATTTTTGAGGCTTGCAAAACCTTTTTTCCCCTTTACCAAAATATTTTCCTCTATCCTGTAGGTGCATTAATAGTTTGTTGTTGTTTTTAAAGACCACATATTGAATACAACATACTAAACAAAGATTTGGAGAGGAAAAAATTCTCCAGAGCAAACAGGATGAGTTGAGTACACACAACAAACAAGCACAGAAACTCGTATAATGCTCTGAACATGTAATAAAGTAAGAGTTCTCTAAAGTAAATTGTCACAATCTGTTTTGGTTATGGAGTGACTGTGGCACGCACAAGTGCACACCTGAATAGAGTTCAAACTGTTGTGAAGAGAGCAGTGCGAATAAGCAGACAGAGCACCCTGCTCCTTGAAAAGTTATAGCTCTTTAATATTCTTGGCAAGAGCTTATTCTGTTCAAATGAAAATTCTCCCTTCAGCAGTATCACAGTCTGTTGCAATGTATGAAGGAGCCCAGTAAAAGGACCAAGGTCTTGATTCTGCAAAGGCTTATGCACACGCTTGACTGTACATATTGTGAGTAGTCCCACGGAAGTAACTTGGACTACTCGCGGCACGCAGACAATGAATCATGTGCAAAAGTCTGTGTAGCATCAGGGCCACAGTGGCATAAACATTCTTCTTCCTTGTCCCTGGATCTATTTTGCATTTGTTAACCCTTTTAATGATAGCTGGAATCATAGTAACAGCCTGGCAATTGATAAGGTATCCATTGCATCATGATGCATGTCTTAAAACAGGCAGATTTATATAATTTATACATTATGGAGAGGATTACATGGAATTTTTGGCTGCCCAAGGAATGCATGACTGAGCAATCCAGTAGCTATTCAGCGGGAGTAATATTACTATCCATTAAAAGCATAGGTGCTGGACCTACAGAGGCTGGGGGTGCTGCTGCACTTCCTGGCTTGAACTGGTTTCCATTGTATACAGGGTTTGCAGTTTGGTTCAATGGCTCTCAGCCCCTCTGATTAAGAGGAAAGCAAAGCACATGACTCCAGAAATCTTCAGCCACAAAGCACCCCAGGCAAGTGTGAATGAAGGGCTGGATCCTTCAAACACTTATGCGTGTGAATAACTTTACTGATATGAAGAGTGATGAGGAGCAATATAGGCAGGACTGGGGCCTACTTCTAGTCTGGCGCTTTGACATGAACATGGCATCAAGTTGCTGTTTAGCTGCAGCGGGGCTGCTCTGGAGTGATGACTGGGCAGCTACGGTTTTTTCCTCTTGAATTTTTTAAAATTAAAAATTATACATTTAAAACAAATCTTAAGTGTGTTGCTAATGCTATTGTAGCTGCTTCACCAATGCCAGGGGAACGGGAGAGGGGGCAGGGAGCAGGGGCAAGGGGGAGGAGGGGTGTGGAGCCGGGGGCAAAGGGGCAGTGAGAGGTGGGGAGTACAGAGGCAGGGGGCAAAGAGGGGGTGGAGGGGCTGGGCGGTGAGAGGCAGGGGGCAAAGGTAGTGAGAGGCTGGGGACACAGGTGGGGCAGGGGGTGAAGGGGTAGTGGTGGTGAGAGGCTAGGGGCACAAGGGCGGGTGGTGAGAGGCGGGGGGGCAGAGAGTGGAGGAGCAGGGGATGGGGGGGCCCAGGGGCAGGTGGTGAGGGGCGGGGGCAGAGAGTGGAGGGACAGGGGGCGTGGGGGGCCCAGGGGTGGGCGGTGAGAGGCAGGGGGGCAGAGAGTGGAGGGACAGGGGGTCTGGGGGGCCTAGGGGCAGTGGTGAGAAGCGGGGGGGGCAGAGAGTGGAGGGGCAGGAGGGATGTGGGGGGCACAGGGGCAGTGGTGAGAGGCGGGGGGGCAGAGAGTGGAGGGGCAGGGGATGTGGGGGGCACAGGGGCAGTGGTGAGAGGCGGGGGTCAGAGAATGGAGGGGCAGGAGGGATGTGGGGGGCCCAGGGGCAGTGGTGAGAGGCGGGGGGGCAGAGAGTGGAGGGGCAGGGGATGTGGGGGGCACAGGGGCAGTGGTGAGAGGCGGGGGGCAGAGAGTGGAGGGGATTGAGGGATGTGGGGGGCCCAAGGGCAGCTGGTGAGGGGGGGCACGGAGGCGTGGCATGGGGAGAAGGGGCCGAAAGTGTAGGGGGCCCAGGGCAGCGGCTGGAGGGGCCCAGGGAAAGGGGGAGCGCCCAGCAGGAGGCAGCGTGCGGGCTGACGGAGGGGAAGGCCCAGCAGCGCGCGCCCCGGAGGGAGCCGTTTCTGGTCCCCGTCTCCCGGGGCAGCGGGAGCGGGCGGCAGCAGCCCGGGCCCCGGCGCCATGGAGAGCTACACGGTGAGGAGCGGCGGCTGCCCCGCCCTGAGCGCGCAGGGGGCCGGCTCGGGCCTGAGGGGAGGGGCCCCGTTGCTCATGGAGCAGGGGGAGCTGTGGGTGCCCGTTGCCTGCAGGGCAGGGGAGCTGTGGGTGCCCGTTGCCCACAGGGTAGGGGAGCTGTGGGGTGTGTGTCGTCTCCTGGGGCAGGGGAGCTGTGGGTGCCTGTTGCCCACAGGGGGAGGGGCGCTGGGGGTGCCCATTGCCCACAGGGTAGGGGAGCTGTGGGGTGCGTGTTGTCTCCTGGGGCAGAGGAGCTGTGGGGTGTGTGTTGTCTCCTGGGGCAGGGGGAGCTGGGGGTGCCCATTGCCCACGGGGCAGGGGGAGCTGGGGGTGCCCATGGGGCAAGGGGTGCTGAGGGTGTCTGCCCCCAGAGGAGGGGGAACTGAGGGTGCCTGTTGCCCAGGGGGAGCTGGGGGCTGCACAGTGAGGGAGGCTCTGAGGTGTTTTTGTGCCCTGGTTCCCCCATGTTTATCAATGCCTGTTCCCCCCACGTAGGTGCTGGAGCAGCTGGAGCCCGGGGCTCTGGGCACAATGCTGGTGGTGGAGTTAAAAACGGAGAAAGAAGGTGCTGGGAGGAAATATGTGCTGAAGCAGGTGAGAACTTGGTTGCCACGACACCGAGATGCAGCTCTCAAGTACATCTCCCTAGGCCCATTTGCCTGAGAGTAATATAGCCCAGCATACCAACCGTCATAGACGCTGGGTCTGGGTTGGCTTATACTTTGAATTATGACACTGTTTTGAACTGCAGTTGCATTCAGATCGATTACCAGAGCATAAAGGTTGAAGATGGAAAAGACTTATTGAGTCCCTCCTAGTCCATTCTTCCTCTAATTCACTGTCACTCTCATGGCAGGGGAAGGACAAAGCTGATCAACTGCAGCTTTTTATTGCTGCTCGACCCAACCAGCAATCAATGTTATTCCTTTTTTTTTTTTGTACGAACAGGATTTTAATTCAGCCAGTTGCTTTGTGTACAACACAAAGTTTATACAGAAGGGGAAGTGTCATATTACATCAGCAGGCACCCAACAGTAGATATTAGGGTTGCAGTGTACAGTTACTGATGATATATACAAATCGGGCGCAAATTCTCCTGGTGGGGTTACTTATGCGATGCTCAGTGTCATAAAGCTTGGCCACCTCTGTATTATATTCTCATCCATGTCTTTTGTTATATTGTTATCGTTGTCTTTTGTTTGTTTGGTACAGGTTGAATGCATTGATGAACAACAAGCAAATGAAGCCCTGAAGGAGGTAGCAATGCAGTCTTTTTTTATTACTGGTAGTCTAATTCAGAAGGAGCAGGGTCTTCTCTTAAACAGGGTCTTATCTTAGAAAAATCCTTCATCAGCAATCATTTGAAAATATAAATAGCCCTACCTGATTTGGGCCTTGACTACCCATAAACTGTCTTGTCCTCCCTCCTCGTGGGGTCCCAAAGCCTGGGCTCCAGCCTGAGCCTGAATCTACACAACTATATAGTCTAGCAGCCCAAGCCCCAGGGGTCTGGGTCAGCTGACACGGGCCAGCCATGGGTATTTTATTGTAGTGTAGACAAGACTCCAGCAACTCAGTTCAGCCTATGAATTCTTAGTAACAATTCTTAGACTTGAATGTTTGGGTTTAAGTGGCCAGCTGTTCTCAATGGATGGCCCTCACTTCAGAGCCTGTGTTTGTTTATCTTTAGGGCACAGTGCAAAGCTCATCTGTTTGTTTGATCATTAGCTGCAAGGATGGAGAGTGGTCTGTTGATAGTCCTGTTTATTACTAATGACTCAATTTCTACATAGTACATGTTATTTTAATGTTGTGTTGATTTTTGTGCCCATGGATCTAGAAATTTCTTGATGGGAATGTCTTCACTGGCCTTTCCCTTCTGTGGTACCTGCGTTGTGCATACCTCCTTCAGTATTTAATAAATAAGACATAATAATAAGTCAGCAATATTGCTAATATCATAATTATTGTTCCAACAGAACACAGATATTCACAACAGAATGGTCTAGTGCAGGGGTTGGCAACCTTTCAGAAGTGGTGTGCCGAGTCTTCATTTATTCACTCTAATTTAAGGTTTCGCGTGCCAGTAATACATTTTAATGTTTTTAGAAGGTCTCTTTCTATAAGTCTATAATATATAACTAAACTATTGTTGTATGTAAAGTAAATAAGGTTTTTTAAATGTTTAAGAAGCTTCATTTAAAACTAAATTAAAATGCCGAGCCCCCCGGACCAGTGGCCAGGACCTGGCCAGTGTGAGTGCCACTGAAAATCAGCTCGCGTGCCGCCTTTGGCATGCCTGCCATAGGTTGCCTAACCCTGGTCTAGTGTCACTGCTGGTGTTCATTGCACCTAGCACCTGCTGTTCACAATAAGTGAGAATGTTTAAAACCAATTAATATTTCGTTGTGGTCAGAAAGTAATTAAAATTGCCTATTCTACTCAATATACCAGCCCCCCTGTGTGTATTCAGAATTAGATCTGCTGACTTTACTGACCAAAGTTTGAGCCAAATTGTCTGCTGGTGTAGTTCTATTAAAGTAAATGAAATTATACTATCTGGGAATTTGGCCCTTTGTTTTTTTTTTTACTCCTTTTTACTCCATTTAGCTCTGTAGTGCCATGAGCACAGCTTTGGGAGAGTGAGCTGAATTCTGTTCCAGCTCATACATCAACAACAGAATTTTTAAGTAAGTTCCAATTGCAGGATCTTTACCTTGAGACTTTACCTCGTGGCCAGGGTTAAAGAGATGGACACTTTGTGCATTTTAGTTACACGTGCAATTCACAGTTGACTCAGGGTTACTGCAGATGATGGGTGTACCAGAAATAACCCAGTTTGACTTTCAAATTCCAGGATGAGTTTGTAAGGCTGGCTGTTAGGAAACAATCTTTTTACTTGTGAACTGATCCTTTGCGAGATGACAAATGTTGAACCCCAATATGCTATTTGTACAGAGTTATATTTAGAGTAGAGCTTCACTTAAGTACTGTATTTCATTTTTCTTGGCACACCTTCGATTGCAAATGTGAACTAGAACTGAAAAAGAAAAAGAACTGGACCTGGCTACTTTGACAGGGACATGGCATGATTGACAGTCAGATATCTGCCCTTTGTGTTCTGTGTTTTGAAGACATTTTCTTAATCCAGGAGAAAAAAGCATGTGGATTGTTGCAGCTCACTCAGAGTAAACTCTTTGGGTTTCATTTGCTGTCTTTCCAACAGGCAATGGATCTGCTGAAACTTCAGCATTCAAACATCTGCATTTACAAAGAATTGTTTATCACCTGGGATAATAAGGTGAGAATGAAATACTGCCTGTTAGAGTGGAGTGCACAAACTGGCATGTCAAAGTTTCTGTAGCTAGGTGAGGGGACACTTAAGGTTTCTGGGCCTGTGATTGAGCCTCCTTCTGTGAAGTATCAGAGGGGTAGCCGTGTTAGTCTGGATCTGTAAAAAGCAACAGAGGGTCCTGTGGCACCTTTAAGACTAACAGATGTATTGGAGCATAATTTCCATTACATGTGTCTGACGAAGTGGGCATTCACCCACGAAAGCTTATTCTCCAATACATCTGTTAGTCTTAAAGGTGCCACAGGACCCTCTGTTGCTTCCTTCTGTGAAGGCAACTAAGTTACACTACCATTGGGGCAGCACAACATGGCTGTGTTGCATCCCAGTGTCTTTGTATCTGTATGCAGTGTCTTCTCCTTTTGTTCCCATATGCAACAGATACACAATTTTTAAACTGCTGCGGTTCCTTGCATGTCTGAATAAAGCACCTTAAAAATTGGCCCATAAAGAAGCCAGAAGGCAAGAGCTATTTCTTTGTGGACACAATCTTGCATGCTACTTGGGCCTAAATCTCATTGAATTCAGCAGAATTTATGTTTGAGTGGAACTGCTCATATGGTTTCAAAGGTACTTGTTCCTGTTAGAAGCAGATGTTTGATGTTTAAGTAGACAAAAGTAAATATTGACTCTTTTGTGGGAGACAAATAATCCCATCACATACTTCCATGGTGTGCACCAAATCTATTTGCAAGGTCCAACAGCTGATTTGTATCTTTGTTGCTGCATATGTCATTACCTCCAAGTGACTGAATAATGTCGATCTAATCTCTGTTGCAGATTTCATCTCTATTTCTTTGTCTGGTGATGCAACACTCAAGCCAAGGAGACCTTTCATCTCTGATCAAGGCAAAAAGAAAGAAGCGAGAGAAAGTAGAAGATATGGTAAAAAATTACAGAAAAGGCATCTTATTGAAATGTAAAGTAATCTCACTGCCTTTAACTTCTTTCACTACCTTCTGTCCTTTCCCAGCTGCTCCCCAGAGACATCAAAGTATAGTATTTATTGCTTAAAGCAGGAAACTAGGACTTAAGACTTCTGGATTCTCTTCCCAGCTCTGCCACTGAGTCATTGTACGATCACAATAATAATACTTATCACTTATATAATTTTCTATTCCTGGGCAACTCAATCTTTCCGTGCCTTAGTTTACTTTTCTGAAAAATGGAGATAATAATAGTGCCTAATTCACAGGGGTGATGTGCAGGTTAATTGATCTGCAGAAAGTGAAAGGAGTATAGTATTCCCACTTGGACTGGAGGCTGTATCAAACTAAGAAGCCTTCACGTGATTAGACATGTCTTATTTCACCATGAAGTTATTCTTTGTGTACTACATTTTCATGTATATTTCTGTCCATAGGTGCTTCAGAAGTTCCTGGGGCAGATGGTGGATGCTTTGTTTTATATACACAAACAAAATGTTTTTCACAGGTAAATAGAAATTCCAGCCTCTTTGACTGCTAGATCTTTGCCTGTTTGCAGCTGAACTATCACTTCAGCACAACTATTCACTTGAGAAGCAAGACATTGTACATTTTGCTGGCATGGTGAGGCGTTTCAGAGATAAGATGGAGTATCAAAATGAGTTTATAGCAGAGATAGATTATTAGTAGATTTACTGTATGAGTGTTAATCAGTGCGCTTCTCCTTCTCCCACCATTTTTTCCCTCGGTGGTGTTTGACTTCAGAGACAGTAGTCTGATGTGAATTTATTGATTAAAGCAGGGGAGGAGTGTAAGTTATACTCCTGGATTCTATTTCTGCATCTGATTGTTGTCACTCTAGGCAAGTCATTTAACTCATATGTTCTCCCCAGATTTATCCATCCACAAAATGAGAATAACTTAACTCTTGAATGTTTGTAAAGTGTTCATGATCCTGTAGTTAATGAAATACTGGAATATTGACTCTTCATTCACATTCATATTAAAGTCTATAATTCTGCGTAAGCCTTGGCAAATGAGCTGTGCCTTTCATAAACTAAAAGAGTAAACAAACTTAACAGGAATAAGAGAGGAAAAAGGACTAGTGTCATGCTCAATGTTCGGATAAAGTTGAGGCTTCCAGTGTCAATTTTTAAAGCTTTTTGCCTTATTCACAGTAAAAAAGGAAAATAAATGTATTTTATTTCATTATAATTTGTAACTTAAGAACAAAGCCCATCTTTTTTATGTAAAAGGTCTCAGAGATAAGAAGCCTGTAGCTATACATCATTACGCTCTGATTTAACTTGTCGATAAAAAACATTTCTGTGTGTTGCAGAAACCTCAAACCGTCTAACATCCTTTTAACTGATGAAGTATCCTTCATGCTTTGCGATTTCAGTGTAGAAACTCTTATGACTGATGAAATGAAATGGAAGATAAGAGTGGAAGAAGGTAGCTATTTAATTTTAATATTTTAGTATTCTGTGGGTTTTTTTTAAAGAAATTCAACTGTGTTTTTTAATAGTTTAATTTTATTACAAAATAAAGACGGAAAACACCTTTTTTTGCCTATTACATTTTATTTCTTCTAAGCAGCAAGCAAGATCATTGTAAAAGATCAAGAATTAAATAGACTGATTGTGTTATGAAAACTTCCACACTTACATAATCGGTCTGAATCTTGCTCAGCGGTGATAAAAAATAATTGTTACTGTCTGATCGCAGTTTTGTGGTACGTTTAAAATGAGTTTGGAAGTTGTCTGTCCAGTTACAAGTGGACAGATGCTCACATCATACAAACCACTGTCACAATTGGAAAAATAGATCTTTTAATATTTTGGGAGTCATGAGATGGCTCTAAGCTACACTGAATTTGTAAGACTATTTGCAATAATGTATAGGAAGTTAGATCTTGGTGAATTGTTTGTCATTAATTGTAGTGCGGTTCTTCTATGGAGTATCACCAGTAAAAATCTAACTCACTGTAGAATCTTTCTGACTGAATTGTACTTTGATGTGAAACTACAGGTCACACCCATGCAAGCAAAGCAAAACATTACACAGTGTCAAAACAATTACTGATCTGACATTTATTTCAACAGATCCTGACTCTAAATCCTGGATGTCCCCTGAAGCACTCTGCTTTTCCTTTAGTGAGAAGTCTGACATTTGGTCTTTAGGATGTATTCTACTAGACATGATGACCTGCTTCTTTCTGAAGGTATGTACTGTTGAGAGTACCACGAACATTTCACTGGGAATGTAATGTGTCAAAAACTCTCAAGAGATCCACAAAGTGAATACATACAGACTCTACTAGTATTCTGTTCTTTACAGGTGAAAGACACAAATTCATTACTGCAGGATATTAGAAAGGACACCAGTAGTCTTGAGAGAGTTCTGACGTTAATGCAGAAAGGGAATAAAGAGACTCTGCCTTTGTCTCAAATTTTACTTATGATGCTACAGATTCAGCCCAGTATGAGACCCTCAGCAAAGTGAGTTCTGGACATTTCCCCTTGCTCTAGTCTGTTTTTTGCTTCCTCCGGGCCCCTATCTGCTGTAAGAGGGAGTGTTCTTCAGTGTTTAGATTAGGGGACTGAGAGCCAGGGTTCCTAGGTTCTATCTCTGCAACTGACTCGCTGTGCTACTTTGCTGTAAGAAAGTCACTTCACCTATCAGTGCCTCGGTTTCCCCATCTTTGAAATTAGTGTTCCGGTGTACACTGACCAGAGATTCTCTGATCAGAAAGGACAGTTGGTTTTGTTGGAGAATTATGTTATAAAACAAAATTATAGACAAGCTTTTGGAGGCTGGGCTGTAGTCTGTATATAGTTTGCATTCTCAGAAAATGTCTGCATTGACTAAGGTTTTATTTTTATATGAGAATCTCAAAGCTCTTTACAAACATTAATTAATTAAGCCTCAGAGTACATCATGAGATTGGTTAGTGTTATGTCCACTTTCCAGGTAGGTAAAATGAGGCACAAGGGTTAACTGACTTGCCCACAGCCACAAAATCAGTGAAAGAGTCAAGATCAGAATTTAGGAGTCCTGATAACCAGAACCCTATTTTATCTACTAATTAACACTTCCGCTTCCAACAAAACACACCAAAATCAATAGGAAAACTTTGTTGACGTTCTTTCTCTCTCCTTCTCTAGGGATCTGGCTGATATTCCATATGTTATGGAATGTTTGACTCTTGCTGGTTCCTCTTTATCAAAACAGGAAAAAACCTTGCCTTCAGCAATTTTAGATATGCTCCTTGAAGGAGGAATTGGAAGTATTTTAGGTAATCAGGAAAATAAGTTGCTTTTGAGATACTGACATTAGTTTTCTATTGAAATGCCATGTGTGTTCCATTTAGGATGTATCATACTACAGAAATGAATGAATGGATGACTACCCATTGTACCTGAAATGAAATGCATCACTGTTTTGGACAAGAATCTCTGTGTTACCATTCTTATAACTTCATAAGAGTAGTAGCTCTTATCTAATGTTCTGTCTGAATAGGGTGAGAGAGTGTTATTAAAATAATTTTTGTCAGACTGTTCTGAAGTTCCTGGGAGCTCCCCACTCTGATTGCATTCTAGTTTATGGCAGTTAAACCTGTTAAGATATTCAGTTAGAATGCATTATTGGCTAAAGAGAAAAAGCTGCTCCTTTAAAGAATTTTGTTTACTTACATATCTTTACACTTTCTTATTAACATCATTTCATATTGGAGTGTTTTAAAAGAACATAAATTATACTTAAGCTACAAACTCTCAAAGAATGTTATGAGATAGCAACATTACAAGATTTGTGGGGCTCCTAAATATATTCAGCAAGAAAGCTCTTATGTACATTTTCTTCGTAAAAAATCCAAACGACATGTGTCTTGTAGAGGGTTGCCATATTCAATAATAAATATTTCTAGTTTCTAAAGCTTAGCAGCTCCATAAACCTGTTAGAGCTCTAGTTTTTTCCTTCCTGAGATTTTCAGAGAGGGAAAAATCACAGAGATCACAGAGAAGACTGACTGAAGAAAATGTTACATATATATGAGATCAGATCCACAGTTGGTGGAATCAGCATAGCTCCATTGCCTTTAATGGCCTATACCAATTGATGTTATCTGGGGATCTGGCCCTTGGCTTTGGTTAGGGATTGGGATGGAATTAGCTTCAGTTCTGTAAAATCTGCTCTGCACAAGATAAAGAGTGTGTATAAAACCACTAAAGCCTTTTTAGTTCAGTGCTACAATTCCCCAAAACAGGAAATGCCATGTGCATAGGTGGGGAAAAAATCTTATTATTTTTTGTTCATATATCAACACACCTACTATTTTGCGTGAGATTTGCAATTTTTAAATGTTTTACACTTTCTTTTAGTTTTTTTTTTTTAACTGAGACTCAAGTTGAATTTCTTTCAATTATGTGAATTCACAGGCTGGGCACAGAATAGGAAAATGATAAAATTATGAACGTATCCTGTAAATATTTGTGTAAAATGACTTAGCAGAAACTTCTGATGTCTTGTTTTATGCAGAATTTATGCAGACTTACTGGGACATAGAGCAGGCTCAAGCAAAAGCCATAAAGCGCCTTGCCAGCTTACTAGGAGAAGAAAATGGTATGGGTCAATATTTCAGCGTTTTGTTTTACTATGTTCTTGCTCACTGCTTTTACTCTGAAAATAGTGGGAAAACATATTGCATAATAGTACATTAGCTTGTTAGAAAACTGGGTTCAAATTCTGCTGTTGGCTACAAGTGAAAATGAGTTTGATTGGTCCCAACCTATTTTCCACTTGTGCACATCTATCTATCTCTGTTTGGGAAAAGTTTGGACTGAAATCGCAGAGATATTGTTGGACAGGATTGGCGTGCACTGGCAGAGCTGCGTTTGTGGAGCAGGACCAAAGATGCTGTACGTCAGGGCTGGTGTGTGTTGTCAGAGACCTGTGTCGTCCCAGGACTGTAATAACAGAGAGTGATGCAGGTTGGAATTTTAGTGCTTTGGCAGAGCTGTGTGTTGGAAGGTTACATAGCTTCTCCCTTCATTATGCCTAGCTCTCTGCAGTGCTATTAGACTAATGCTTTTATGAACTCTAAATTCACTCTGTTAAACAAATTCCACTAATAGTACGCTTATTTCAAACTATTATCACTTTTAATACTGGCATTGACCTTTGATATTAAAAAATAGAGATGTTTAAGATCTGGGTAGATATTAAAGTATAATGATTTAATGCTCTAGGACTGTAAGCACTAAGGGGAAAGAACATGGTGATTTCCTGTCATCTACCAATATCTGTGAAGCATTTCAACTGAAAAGTGGCTTTTCCCATTGAAACGATGTGACTCTGTGATAAATAACAGTTTGAATAGGCATGAATAGACCCTTGCTAGCAGTGATATAAGCTGAATTTGTTACAGTAGATATTTACATCTCTGAGCAGGGCCGTCCCTGGGGGGTGCGGGGCCCGGGACATCGGTGCCAAGTTTCTCATCTGCCAGGGGGTGCTCCCCCCCCAGCTCCGCCCAGGCCCCGCCCCCACTCCACCCCTTCCCCCAAGGCTCTGCCCCTGCCCTGCCTCTTCCCACCCCTCCCCACCTCTTCCCGCCTTGCCTCTTCCCCGCCCACTTCCGCGCCCTCCCCTGAGCGCGTTGCGCTCTTGCTCCTCTCCCCTCCCCCCCACCTACTGATGCCGCAAAACATCTGATCCGCAGCAGGTGGTAGGCGGTGAGCGGGAGCGGGAGGCGCTGATCGGCAGGGCTCGCCAGCGGGTAGCAGGCGCTGAGGAGAGGGGGAGGTTCTGGTAGGGGGGCTCCTCCTCGCTCGCCCGCCTGCCGCTCGCCTCCTCACCCCGCTCACCCGTCCGCCTCACCTCTCTGCCCGCCTCCTAACGAAGCCCAGGCCCAAAGTGTGGGCCTGGGGCAATTGCCTCGATTCGCTGTACCCAAGAGATGGCTCTGTCTCTGAGAATGCTTAGAATGGGTTCCAAGAGGACATCTAAGTTTCCTTGGACAAGTTTGTTGCTCCCTTTTGGAATAGCTAACGCTGCCCAAAGACTTGCTAGGACTGAGAAACCTAGTGACGTAATCTCCCCCCCGAGTCTGAAAAGCATAATTTCTCAGCACTACCACACCAGAAT
The DNA here is from genome assembly GCF_013100865.1 of Trachemys scripta elegans. Taxonomy (NCBI): domain Eukaryota; kingdom Metazoa; phylum Chordata; order Testudines; family Emydidae; genus Trachemys; species Trachemys scripta. Next base: position 17,255,760 of record NC_048314.1, read on the forward strand.
TCTAGCCCATGTCACTTAGAACAGTGGCTCTCAACCTTTCCAGACTACTGTACCCCTTTCAAAAATCTGATTTGTCTTGTGTACCCCCAGGTTTCACCTCACTTAAAAACTACTTGCTTACGCAATCAGGCATAAAAATACAAAAGTGTCACAACACACTGTTATTAAAACAGTGCTTACTTTCTCATTTTTATATATAATTATAAAATAAATCAATTGGAATAAAAATATTATACTTACATTTCAGTGTACAGAATATAGAGCAGTATAAACAAGTCATTGTCTGTATGGAATTTTAGTTTGTACTGACTTCACTAGCGCTTTTTATGTAGCCTGTTGTAAAACGAAGCAAATATCTAGATGAGTTGATGTAGCCCTTGGAAGACTTCTGTGTACCCCGAGGGGTATGTGTATTCCTGGTTGAGAACCACTGACTTAGAATGTAGCCAACCAAGAGCTGCAATACTACTTCCTAGGAAGAAGATGGCTACAACTAACTTGAACAAAACAGAAGATTGTGGCTGCGTTTGTCTTTAATGCAGAGGAGGTGCCCACAAGACTACTGGTATCAGTGTGTAATGCTCCATCTTGATATGCACAGCTTTTCTTTCAGATCAAGAACATTATTTAACCATCTCTGCCTTACCATGTCATGCACGGGGACCCAAATCTGTCCTAAAACTAGGAACTCCATGTTGTATTGAAGGTGGGAGGCATATAAACCAGCTAAGTTATTAAATGTTGACTCTAACAATTCTTTTCTTCATAGCCTTAATGTGTTTGCTAGAACTTCTGGATCCTGTCACTTGTGCAATGAGGACTCATATAGATTCTCTAGAGCTACAATTAGATGGCTGCAGATTACTGCTTGACATTATTGGCCAAGGTACAGTAATGAGGTTCCATACTAAACACTGAGTAACTTGTTACATGTAGTAAACAAGATTTGAAATGGATTTGGTGACCATTAATATTCATACTAAGATATTAAGGAGTAAATTTATAGTTACATGAGGATTTAGCCAGCTTTAATGGGAGTCCAGATTCTCTAGGGTGGGTGGTTTGATTTAAATTAGAGTGATAGAAATCAGCAAGCAAGAAACCTGGATTTAATTTTGTTTTGCATTTGTATTTTTTAGTAGTTTTCTTAAAGGAAGGATGATTCTCATTAGTTGGTCTCATTAAAACTTGTTTATTTGCAACTAAATACAGCCTTTATATTAAATTTGGTATTTCCATTTGCTCACCAGGAGGATACCCTATATCTATACATATTTATTTAAACAGACATTTATTCAGAATCTTAATTTTTATTTTTTTATGATAGAAAATAATGAATGATACATTTCCCATTTACTAGATGATTTTTGTTTACTCATGATGTGTGTCAAGCTGAATTTGGATGGAAATTAGAATGCAGTTAAAATGAACCAAAACAACATTTTAAATTAGTTTTTTACTAGTTAAATAAAACTACCTTAACTGTGCTGCATATGTAAGAAAAAAAAAGTTTCTCAAATCATGTTTTGCATTTAAAACTAACTGGTTTGCTAAATAGAGGAAGTATTAGCTGTAGCTAGTGAATTGATGGAGTGTTTTTGATCACCATGTGCCAGATTTTGAAATCTCTGGGAATTAGGCACTTAATCTGTTTATGCACTTTTTGAAATCCCACTGGGTGCCTATCTGCACTTCTGTGTGCCTAAATGCCTTTGAAAATCTGGCCCTATGTCCTTCAAGTTTTTAGAATTAGTAGATCTCATCCTCTCCTACCTGTTGGAAGAGGAAATGAGATTTTTTGCTTTTTCATCTCCCAGTTGGTCTCAACTTTGAATGAACTAGTTCAAATGCAGAAAATATTCCTTTGGCACCTGCTAGGTAAACTGAAACCAACAGTAAATTAAGGCAAAAGTTTTTCTGCACAACTGAATTTAGAAGTTCTTCCATTTGGAAGAATGTAAATACCAGCATTTGCTCCATTGTAAAGACTGCAAATAATAGAGATTCTTAATGCAGTACATGACATTGTAACATATTTATAAAGCTTGTGTTGACCTCAAAAGTTAAAGGCCCTCCCCCGATTCTGTATATAATTAAAAAAGCAGCACCCCTTAAACTTGTTAAAATGTGAGGCCTCATTGATGCAGCAAATTACTTTTTATTTATTTTAATAAATGTTGACTTTTAAAGAACGAAAGCTTTTGTACATTTTTTTCCCAAGTCCTGCATGCAGATTTTTACTAAAGTTTATAAACAAGTGATGTGGTTCAGTGCTATGGTTAAATTCTCAGAATATGCTTGCAAAGCTACTGAATGTGCAAAATGGGTAATTGCTCATGTGCAGAGTTTGAAATTTGTTAATGATCAGTTTCCAATTGTGCTTTCTGCATACGATTTAGGGGCACATTTTAGATAATATAGCCCTGGTAGCTAACAAAATTTCTGTATAAGATGTAGTATGATTAACTCTAGGAGCAACCCATAGGTTTAAAGTTGCCTGTGAATAAAAACAAATGTCCTGTGCAAAAATAATGTAAACAACTAGACTGTACCTCCTTTTCATTCTTCTTTTACTTGTTCTCATTTTTGTGACATAATTTCCCAAAGGAATTGCAGAAAATGAGACAAAAAGAGCAGTTTGATTTCAGGAAGAGTGGGGAAAACATAACAGTATAGTCTATGTTAAGTCGACAAATGATGCTTGCTTCATGGTATACCTATGATGAGAGCAGAAAAATCAGACTTCAGTGAAAGCTGCTGAAGCATCCTCATGCTGTTCCATGTTTTGCTTTTGACAGCCCTACAAGAGAATGTGGATGTGGAGATGCTAGTTGGTGAGGAAGGAATCCATTCTCTGTTAAAGACAATGAGAACATATTCTGAAAATGAAGAACTGCTCTCAATGACCTGCACTTTACTAATGATGATTTCAGCCAGTGGTGGGTCCTCTGATCCTTTCATATGGACATGTTCTTGTTGTTTATCCATTTTTATCTGTTGGATTAAATACATAATGGAGAACTCTGTGACTTAGCATAGATATGTTGCTGTACATGGGTTATTTTTCCATCTAAGCATTAGTCAGCCAGTTCTAGTTGCAAGACAGCTGGGAGCTGTACACTATATTTGGACGAAGTGGTTTGAGACTGGATGTATTAAAGAGTTGGTGTGTTCAGTCTTGGTTGGCTAACAAGTGATTCTTATTAATTTACGCAGATAGTAACACTGGGGAAAGCTAGGGCATAAAACCTGGGTTCCATTGCTGGCTCTGCCTCAGGACATGTCTACACTACAACTCTAAGTTGTATAGGCGCCGACTCCATGGGTGCTCCGCTTATCACCCAGAGGCAGCAAACTCCCCTTCCCCTGAGCACCTCCGAGCTGTTCCGCAATGTGCAGGAAGTGCTGGGAGGGAGGGGGAGAGAAGAGGCAGGCCGGGAGTGGGGCTTTGGGGGAAGGGGTGTAGGGGTGGGAAGAGGCGGGGTGGGTGCTTGGAGGAATTGGGTGAAGTGGGGGCAGGCCTGGGACGGAGGGAGGGGTCGAACACCCCCCGGGTAGAGAGGAAGTCGGCGCCTATGGCAGTGGCTGATGTCCACCCTACCCTCCTTCTGTCGGTGGTGTGTGTCCTCACCAGGAGCGCTTCCACTGACTGAAGAGGGGCAGTGTGAGGGGGCTAAGAGCCAGGGCTCTCAGCTCCAAGCAGCTCCCTGCCAGGACCCCAGCTGCCCCCCGGGCTCTCGCCTCTCTGCTCCCAGCTGGCAGGAGGGGGTAGCCGCCCAGGACTTCTTGCCTCCCTGAGCGGAGAGCCTCGGGGCAGCAGCCTGGCTGGGAGCGGGGAGCTGGGTCAGCCAGGCTCTAGCTGCCTGGCTTTCTTGTCAATTTCAAAGCTTTAGCATGGAGCATGTAAATAATGCAGTGTCTACACAGACACTGTGTTGCCCTAACTACACCGGCATAAGCCCTATGTCTCTCGTGGAGGTGGAGTTATTCTGTTGGTGTAGTAGGGCACTTACGTCAGCGGGACAAGACTGTAGTGTGTACACTGACACACTTAGGTTGATGTAAGCTGCCTTACGTCGACCTAATTGTGTAGTTTAGTCCAGGCCTCAGACTCTGCCTTTGTGCCTAAGCAAGTCACTTGATTTCTCCATGCCTAGGGTTTCCATTCAGCCTATAATTACTAATATTAATATTATTTGTACTTGTCTCCAGTGCCAGATCATATTATGATTAAGGCTGCAAGTCTTTCATGGAGGTCATGGATTCCATGACTTTCCAGGACCTCTGTGACTTCCGTAGCTGCAGCAGCTGGTGCGACTGACCCTAGGGCTGGCCAAGCAGTTGGGGCGGCCCTGGGGCCAGCAGCACTGGACGCTGCTCCAGCGGCCAACTGGTCCCAGGAGCGGCAGTGGTGGTTGGGCCCCAGGCTGCCCCCACCCGAGGAGCAACAGCGATGGTCAGGTCCCGGGCCACCCCACCCGGAGCGTCGGGGCCCTGGACCGCTTCTCACCCAGAGCAGCGGTGGCGGTGAGGCGATGGGCTGCCCCTGGCCCGGAATGATGGCAGTGGGGCCATGGGCTGCTCTCTGCCCGGAGCAGTGGCGGCAGGGCCCTGGGCTCCCCCCGCCTCCCAGGAGCAACAGCAGTGGGGCCCTGGACTGCCCCCACCCCCCAGGAGCAGCAGCGGCGGCAGGGCCCTGGGCTGCCTCCCCACCCCCAGGAGCAGAAGCGTCTGCTGGAGCATCCCTCCGCCCAAGGGTGACCAGACAGCAAGTGTGAAAAATCGGGACAGGGTGGGGGGGTATAATAGGAGCCTATATAAGAAAAAGACCCAAAAATCGGGACTGTGCCTATAAAATTGGGACATCTGGTCACCCTACTCCGCCCCTCCCCAGCACCTAAGATTTAGTTAGGGGTATTTTTAATAAAAGTCACGGATAGGTCACTGGCCGTGACTTTTTGGTTATTACCTGTGACTTGTCCGTGACTTTTACTAAAAATACTCGTGACTAAATCGTAGCCTTAATTATGATGGTATTCGGTTGATTTTTGGAAGGATTTATCAATGCAAAAGGAACATGTCCAAAAAAAGATTTGAAACTGTCCAAAAATATTTTACGTTATTGTGTGCAGGGTAGTTGTAGCTGTGTCGGCCCCAGGAAATTAGAGAGATAAGATGGGTGAGGTAATATCATTTATTGGGTCAACTTCTGTTGGTGAGAGAGACAGGCTTTCGAGCCGCATGGAGCTCTTCTTCAGGACAGAGAAGAGGCCTGAGAGACCTGAAGAAGAGTAATGTGTGGTTCAAAAGCTTGTCTCTCTCACCAACAGAAGCTGGTCCAATAAAAGATATTACCTCTCCTAACTTGTCTCAAACATATTTTTGAGACATTTTATTTCAACTTGTACAAAATATAAAAAGGCAACTATCTAAGATTCTTGGCACTTTTGACCTAAATTACCTAAGTTATTGTTCAAAATGAATTCTTAAGTCTGGAGTTGACTAGGTTGGTTGGATTGCTAGACTGACTTGAATGGCAGTGATTGATGCCCTCTCAATAACTCTCTTTTTTGTTCCTTCCATGAAGCTCAAAACTATAATGGGAGGAGATGGCCATACTGAGAAGGTTCTAAAAAGGCCAGTCACCACTAGTATAGTCTGTGTGCATGTGGTTCTCATTAAGAATCCCGTACATTTCTTTTGCTCATTTTCATATTGCCCTTGATCATATTATGTTATTCCCTTGTTTCATGACTCCTTTTGATTTAAATTTGTTGTGTAGTGGTAGCAGTGGCAATATAATTATACGATGTCCTTTTCTGTGCTTATTAGAAATGGTTGCAGAAGCACTGAGGAAAGCTGGAGTCATCACAGATGTTCTGTCAATTATAAGCAATTTTCCTCAGAACAGACAGATCTGCCTTTCTTGCTCTGGTATTCTTTGGAGCTTGGCTGTGAATGGTAAGTAGAACACAGCAGATGCTGTGCCTAGCTGGATTCAGAGATTCTTATAGCTCGGGGATGAAACTTTTTACTGACTTCTCCCAACTTTGAGTACAGTGGGGTGTTGGAGAAAAGAATGTGGTTGAGAGCTTTGATTGAGTAGCATTAGAAGATCCATCACTGAATGAGCAATGGGGCAACACAGACTAAAGGTCAGTGTGAACGTCTCAATATCCCTATGGTGGTAAGGACCCAATTTGTAAATGTTACGCTGCATACTGTTTATAAACATTCAGAAAGGAAAAGTGGGTTATGTGGCTGCAGGTTCCATCACGTAATGTGATGTGTTGTGATAAGAAGAGGAAATGAAGTATAATCAGCATATTGGATTGATTTAAGAAACAAGCCTAGCAAATGGAGGTGAATTAGATGATACATTGGCAGAGAGGGGGAATTGTCTTTGAAATAAGTAGCTTTTTTAATAACCCCACAACACACCCTAGCTTTCCCAGGCAGAGATTTTTGTAAAAAACCTCCAGCCATGCATTTCTATCCTACAGTCCTGTCGTATCTCACAGTTGAAACAGGATCAGGCTAACTCTTGACTAGAAACCTCCAAGGAACACCAGCAGGTGGCGTTCCTTCTACTGAGTCAGTGCCAAACCAATGCCACAGCATTGCACTACACCACTGCTGGGAGATCCCTTTTGCACCAGACCTAAATCTGAGGCCCTGACCACGGGCAGTGATTAGATTCCATGACACTTCTTGAAAGAGCAGGGATGTGTTCTTCTCATTGTCAAGGTCAAAAAACCAAAACAAATGTGCGCAATTGCATTCTGCATGTATAATTTCCCACTGCAGGTTCAACTTGGTATTTTTCTCTGTGTGATCTGTTAGGTATCATTCCTGAGCACTATGTTCTGCCCACAGATGGCTGCATTTTAGGTTTGGGTGAAGCAATTTCTGAAGCTAGTCTGCATGTTGGATTAAGCTTGCAAAGCTTTTGCAGATGAAAACAGCTGGAATAATGCAAGATTATTTTACTAATGTAAAGAAGAGTTGATGGAAGGAATCTAGAGCATGATCAAATAAATCAAATATATAACTAATCAATAGTGTGTTTTTATACAGAAAACATAACTTCTCTGATACCTTTGTGCAGTAAGATGTTTGCCTGCAGTTTAATCTGCTCACTGTGTTAATGTTTGAGTTAACAAACTCTGCTTGATATATTGGCATTTGGATTTTCTTCCTAATTCAGAAAGTAACATGGGGCAAGCATCACTAAAAAATGCTGTCCAGATTATCACTGGAGTCCTCCAAGAACACCGTGAGGATGGAGAGGTGGTTGAGTCGGCTTGCTCTGCCCTCTGGGTTCTGACACTTCAGGGTGAGTTTTCATGCTTGCCGTGCTTTATGCACAGCAGGAGTTAGCTGACAAAATTACACACGGCAGTTATTTAAGTAGTAATTAAAATGAATGTTGAAGTGAATCCTCTATAACTTACCTTGGTGCAATACAACCTGCTGTTCCTTAGCTGGCTTTATACCTATACTTTAGCTGGCAACATAGTTACCCTCCTAACTGAACCAGCACCCCCTCGTTCGTCTCTTTCTGACAACCTCAGATGAAGTTTAATTTTGTAATAACTCTTAGCTAGGTTAAGTAAATACTTCTGTCAGATACTACAGTGATGAGCACGGTTTAAGAACCTATGTAGAATAGACTGTCACCTCTTAGTTGTCTTCTCTCACAACTAAAGAATCCCAGGTTTGTTACTCTCTGTTCCTATGTAAAACCACCCAGTACAGTATTAGTGCTGTGTAGAGTATTACAAAGAAAGGTGTTTAACATGAATGTCATCACTGTCTTGGGAAGAACATGACATGTTAAAAATAAAAGTATTATCTATATATCACTATGTGTGTACATTAAAAGGAACATCTTTGCAGTACGAGTCCGGTACTAACGCTTCTTCGAAATCACTTTATAGATGAAAACATCCTTGCAGCATTTTCATGCGACTCTTTCTCCATTTTCATCTCCACCATTCAATCCCCTTATTATGGCCACCATCCTTCTAGCCACTGCATTCTTTCCTCCCCAACCCCTATGAGTAGAGAATGTTGTTTTTGCATCATTCCTACCCTCTGCTGATCTGGGGAGTGAGAGGCTGGAACTAGAAATTGAACCTGGAGCTTCACCTAGCAGATGGTTCATAACTGTCACTGAGCCCCTAGACCAACTCACGATGCTCAGATATTCTGTTAGTCTGTATTATAGTAAAATAGGCCTAACAGGGCTTATTTTTTAGTTTTGGTGCATGGTAAAGGAATCCTTGTAGAAGCGTGAGGCAGAAGCTGAAAGCACTGATGGGTATTTCACTGGCTATTTTTGCAGGCTGCTTAATTGAAAGCCAGTATGAACCAACAACTCTGCTTTTGTTGGATGCTCTCAGGATGAATCCAGAAAGACCAGTGCTGGTGAAGAATACCTGCTTGGCATTGGCAAGCCTCCTAAGGATATCTGGTAACAATCCAGAAAGGTGTTTTTAACAATGGCAAGTGGGCATCAGAGGCAAACAACACTGTAAAGACTGAAGGTTCCCAGTGGGGTTGGGAGGGACGTCTGCCCTCCTGGATCAGTCTTCTCCTTCTACCTGTCAGAGAAAAACATTCAAACAAGAAAACTGGATTAGCCCCTCCTGCCAAAGAACAGAAGCATAAATGTCAGAGAGAACTGGTGGATCAGCAGAGGGAGGGGGACCCTGTTGTAAACTCTGTGTTTAAAATACTTCCTTGTGATGACGTTGTTCTAGTGTGTAAAAAGGATACAGCTCAAGGAGCGGTTAATGAAAAATGAACAAAGGGTATCTGGGACATAAAGAGAAGTTTTGCCTTGCAAGAAAGTGCCAGCTGCTTACACAATCCTACACATTATCTGAAGGTGCTTCAGAATAGTTTTCCAACTGGAAATCTGCCACTGCCTAGTAGCACTTGTGTCTGTCCCTCTTTTTCAGAGTTATCTGCTTTCAGACTTATCGTAACAGATACAAAGGGCAGTGGAATAAGCCTGATCAGAGACTCCTACCACTTTCACTGTGATGATCCAGAAGTGGTGGAGAACATCTGTATGCTGATTAATGAGATGGTTCAGTACGGTAAGGTCTTGTTGTTCTTTCTTGTCTTTAGCCAGTCCTTTTTGTTCAGACAATGCATAAAATCATAACAGCAACCAAGAATAATTCTACACTGTCAATGAGCACAGTGACTGGAAATTACTGCTTGCAGTTCCCAGCCAGATTACAATACTGTACAATAAGCTATAGCTCACCTTCTGGGGTATGAAACCTGAAATATGTTTTCAGATTCAGGTTAGGCGCTATTACGAGACTATAGTAATTGCACATCTGGGGTTGCTTCTCTCCAGATCGTTCACCATGGAAGTGTAAATAATAAAGCAGGAAAGGCAATATGTTGCAGTTTGAATCAGAACATCTAGATAAGCATAGAGCCTTGCTTGTCTTATGAGACAGAAGAAAGGAAGGAAACAAAACTTCAGGTGTGGCCCGTCTCAGAAATAATGCACTGGCTCATTTTTATCCCACAAGTTAATAACATCCAACCCTTCCATTTAAACTGCTCGTGCCTACTAGTACTGCTTTCTGTCTGCACATTTTAAACTAGACAGTAAGCTCTTCAGGGCAGAGAGACATTCTCATGATGTGGTTAAACAGCACCCAATGCAATGGGGCCCCAATGTTTGTTGTAGCCTGTGCACTCCACTGCAGAACAAGTAATTAATACACAGAGGCAGAGCTCCAGGCCTCTGGGTTCCTGTGCTTGCATATCAGTTGTACTAACATGCTCATTAGCATCTTATAGATGCCAAAGGAATCTTTCAATTGTCCCTTACTTGATTTACTTTAATTTCCATCTAACCTGATCCCACTTTTCCTCTTATGTTTGTTTCAAACTTCTTTACGATATTCTTGTTTCCTAACATAAGGGCCTTTCCCTCCCCCTAGTCCCTTTGGCCATTGTCAAGTGAGAGCTATGGAGGGTGAAGTATTATTCCAAGCATTGTTTATTACAGTAACTAAGATAGATTCCCCTGTTCCTTTTCATCAGATGACATAGTGCTAGAGATGATCTCCCAGGATATGAAGGAGCTGCTGACTGAAATGAAAGTCAAGTTTACATCCAGTATGGTGGGTGGAAGTCAGTGTCGTAACAAAGAGCACACTCAATTTGTACAAATGGTTTTATTTCTTGGCTATGGCTTGCACAAACATCAATCATTTGGAGTTGTCTGGAGATGCCACGCATCCATCTTACCCAGAGGAAGATATAGTGCAGGAATTTGTGGGGGTAGGGGCTTAGTGTGGATTCAGTGTGCAGGGTACTCTGGAGGCATGGGGACTCAGAATATTTCTAAGTGTACTAAAAGAATAAGCAGGTGGAGCATAGTTTATCAAACTTCATGTTGAAGATACTCTTAAATCAATTAAATGTAAGTTTGACACTATTCCCGCTTCATCCAGTATTAGCCTGCATATATTTTTTATTACATTTTTCGTACCAGAAATACAGGTTAAAGTATATAGGAACAAGACAACTATATTTCAAAGCAGAGAGGGATTTATTGATCTATTAAATAACCCTAAAAAGCCCAAGCCACGTAATTGCGTGGGCTTGCTGTCTTGGGGAATTACTTTATGTTTAATTAATTAAACAGCAAAATAATTCCCACCTTTGTTTTTCCAACACTAGAGCGACCTACACTCTTAAACCACCAAGTTATTAACATAGAGTAATTTGCCATCAAGCATGTAGCAGTTATTTAAAAAAACAAACAAACAAAACCGATAGTCAGAGCCTCCACCCTTAAATTTAATTTGCTCATAGTTCTCTTCCTCCAGAATGTTTGCCTCATAGTACAAAGTCACTACTTTCCACAATGTTTTTCTAGCTATCATTCCCATTCAAAACAACAACACATTACACATGTGAAATACCACTGAAAAAATAACAATTCTTTTATTACAAAACCTAAGAGAGGTCCTTCCCTCTCCCATTTTTCTCTTCCTCTAATCAAGACTTTTTACAAGCTAGATATTGCTCAGTGTACTTATGTACCATGACAACTATTGCTAAATATTTAGAGCAGATTCCTGATGACCTTTTAGCATTTTTTTTTAAATTTTTAGACAGATTATGTAAATTTTATAGTCTTAGGAGCCAATCCTGTAGTACAAAGGAATTACAGGTGAGAGTAAAGTGTCCGAATTAGGCCACACGTTTGCTAAAAATATTGAAATAAGTTATTGAGACCCCAAAATGCAAATGAGATATACTGTCTGAACTCCTATAAAAGGACATATATTAAATACAGAATAGATTTTTGTACCATAGTTATTAATTGTCTCTTTACACTGTAAAGTAAAAACCAGGATAAACTTGTATTTAACAGTTTTCACATTTCTCCCCAGGAGATAATTACCCTTGTGGATTCAGCACTTTTGAAACTGCAGAAGTAAGGTAAAAGCTGTTCTATATATACAAGGCTTGAAGTCTTCTGATTCAGGTAGAAATGATTGATTCCTTCAGAAGTATTTTAAAAAGATTTTTCTCCCCAGAAGGAGATACTACCTGTATTATATAGACATCATCTGCTTGAACATATTCCATTGTATTCTTTACAAAGAACCACTTTGACTACTGACAATATTGAGAGTCTGACAGCAGTGTTATTTTCGGAACCTGTCTTACTTTGTGGATTTTTGAACTACATTTAATGTATACTATACTTTCCTAAAAGATTAATAAAAATCACACTAAGGTCTACAGGCTTGGAGTTAAGTGAGCTTTATGTATTCATTGAGCTTTTAGTCCATGGATTATTTATTTGGAGCATAACAGTTTCTTTTCAGGATTAGCTCTACCTAGGCAGTTCGTGAACAGATTCCTTGTAATGGACTGTTCACAGCTATTAGTTTATTATGCATGACTGATTCAAGGATAATACCACTGGCAAGAGAAAAAAGCCATCATACAACGTCATAGGAATCTAGTCACCATTTGAATCTAGTAAATGCTGCACAGCAGAAAATGACAGGATAGAATAGTTGACGTTTTAGAATTTATTTTTCTACAGTTTAGGTTTGGCTTTGATAGCTGCTTCCCACTGCTTTTTCACTAGCGTGTATAGTCTCATAGCTGCCTGTGCATCCTGAATCTGGAAGACAATGAAACAAGCCGCAGGTTAAAGAAAGAAAGCAGTACGTTGCTGTAGGATCATTGTTAATGGTAGTCACATCCTCGCATCCATTTCATTTCCCAAAGAAAAGTAAACCTTTTTAATTTCACTTGATGTTTCTCTTGATGCTGAAATAATTCATGTAAGAGAACACTTAATTTAGCTGATGGGAAATTTCCATATGGTTAATGTTCATGAAAATAGGTGATTAATGCTATTGGTATGAAGCAGGTAAGGACGGTACAAGCTTTCCTCAGACTGGTATTGCACATTGATATGCTGAGTAAAGATTACCAAATCTCATGAGTACAGAGACGACAATGAGGTTATACTTCTAGGGTCCCAGAGCCTAAAGCCCAATGCACTGTTGATCCACCCATAAATACATTTTCCCCACGGGTTTACGTACTGAACAGTGCTCCGATGTCTGCACTTTCACATTCAGCAGTTTCTCACAAAGCAGTTTTAGAGATGGACGTCCACTCTAGAGGCAAAAACAAGAGAATCAGAGTTGTTACGCCAACAATGAAATTAAATAGCATCTCCTCCGTTGCATGAAGGACACAATTATTCAAGCTAAATCCTGCAGTAAGGTTTTAGTTTAAGAATACCCATTAAACCATAGTGTGTGTAAGTTTCTACAGATGAATTGGTGAGACAGATGTCATTTGTCAGGTTACTGAGAGATCTATTCAAACCTCCACTCTTGTAAATCCCTTCAGCATTATAAGAATGACATAGACAGTGATATCACTTACAGCAGCACATATGACTATAGCCTCATCAACCATGGCTTTTTTAAGCTTTTAGCGAGAGAGAGAAAGGAAAAACTGGGTGTCTTGTTTTGAAATTTAAAATATTACCTGTCACTTCAAAGATAAACCTTTGGATCTTGCGTGACAGATGTTTCCAGTCAGGAAGGTGAGCTAACAATATCACAAAATAGAAGAACCCAGTATTTTCTATATATAGATCCATATTATCTTATTTGACTTCCCAGAAAGATGATAGAAAGACCCACGTTCCTATTTTGAGTTCCAGGAAATGGGAAAGCCAATGAATTTGCTGTGCATGGGTATTACTGGTAATCTTGATTAGCAGTAAGTTACTTAGGACTTTACACATTCCAAACACTGTACAATAGGTTTGGCAGAATTCAATTTTTAAAAATAATTTTTAGTAATAAAAATCAATGTTTATTTTAAGCTTTTTAAAAATTTGTATACATTTAAATTTTCACAGTTGCAGGAGATTATGGGGGATCAGACAATTATTTAATGGCCATACATGTTGAGATTCAAAAAAGTGAAAGCTTTATAACCATTAAAACACAAATTGTCACTATCACATGTCAAAATATACAAAGTAAATACAGGGGAGTCGCATCTTACACGGGGGTTAGGTTCTAAAGACAGCACGTAAGGCAAAAATCGCGTATAGTCAAACGCTCAATGAGTGGAATGGCGGGTGGAATCGCCTGCACAACAGGTACAGTATTAATTTGTTATTTTTCTCTTTTTTGTTTTGTTTTGCCGAGCGCATATAGTTAAAATCGCGTAAGTTAAATGCGCCTATGATACGACTCCGCTGTATCCTTAAATCAAACTCTAAAGTTCTTAAATAGCATTTTTCTTCCTTTGCTTATCTGTAAATTTCAGTTATTGATGGAAATATTTTTTCAGTTTGTCTGTCCAGTGAAATCGAAGTTTACCGCTATTTACTGAAAAAATCAAATCCTTCCAAACCTATGTCTAAATACATTAAACTAGCTAACTTTCATAAATGGCAATGCGTCACATACCCTCATTTTACATAAAGACGGTTAAAGCAGAGAGGTGAAGGGACTTGCCCAAGCTCGTACAAAGAGTCAGTGGCAGATACAGGACTGGAGACTAAATGTGCAGGGGGGAATCATTCCTCTAGATCTTGTTGCCTTCCACTAGCACTAAATGTTAGTGAATCAAGATACTATTTTCTGCACATTTCTTACTTTGACTTCCTTTCTGAAAGGTTTGTATCTTTGTGTGTCCCGAATTTTCTTTTTAGGATGATCAAGAAACAGGATCTGAAAGAAAAATATTTCCATTGTAAAGAATGCAGTAGCAGGATACTTCATACAGCGGAGTGCACCACTCCCATCGATTCAAAGGCGTTCACAACATGAACAAGTGCGATTGCCACAGTCAGAGCCCCAACCAATTTGCGTAACCTGGCTCAGATGGTGCCATCTTCGGGAGGTGCTGCCTGTGGAGCTTGTATGCCCCAGCACGGCATACTCCAGTCTGATGCAAGTAGCCGAGTGTCTCTGTATTAATGATGCCACTGGCCTCACTGAAGAACTTCACAGACTGTGCTTTGGCCTTCCCTAAATATGCAAATAACTTGAGCAACCTGCTGATTCCTAGACTAGAAGGAAATGTTAAAACTATATAAAATGTGCCATGAGTGCCCTAATGTCCATAAAGAGCAGATAAAAACAGGAGATCCTAAGGTCTCATCTGAAAGACTCAGTCATTGGATAGCTGAATGATGCTGTACTTTAACCTACTCTGGAATGACAAAAGACTGAGTGGACCAGCTGCAATCTGAACCTATGGTTCCAGAGAGGGGAGGTGTTTTACCTGATGCTTCAGCTAACATTCTGGGGTGACAAGTCAGTCACTGAAGATGGGGGCTTCAAAGCAATAAATATCTAACCACGTACCTTTAAGTCATTGTGGACAGCATGCCCCACTAAAATCCTTCCTCTCAAGATGTCAGCCACCTCCTTCTGAACACTTTTAAACTCCGCTCCTAAAAATGCAACACATTCTCAGTAAGAGACAAAACAAAACTCAAGTTTGAGACAGCATTAGGAAGTGGAGTATTTTATGTGGCAGGCACTTCCTTGGGACCCAAGGTATTGGAGAATGCAGAATTCTTGTACACAGTAATCCCCAGCTTGCTCATAACTACAGACTCGAAGATGGCAGAACAAGCACACACGCGAACAAAAATAGCAGTCAATCGAGAAACAGACTTCTGCTTATTGGCCTAAGATCACCCTTGCATTTTTGTAGGCAATAATTACAGAAGTTACACTACACTAGGGGCAATAATGATCACTCTGCAAGAAAGCGTCAAACGTATTTTGATTCATGATCTATTGTAGAGTTCCCTTTCATTTAGATATTTTAGGTTGTGCTGAGATTGCGATTGTTTGTTTTATTTCCTACACAAAAATAGAATTAAACAGGCCCAAAAATAGCTTAGCAGTAACTCAATCAGGGATGTTTCTGTGGTGTTCAACTGGATCCTCTCTCTTAAGGAATGTGCTAGGAAAGATCACTCACCTTTCTTTATGTCCTTGGGCCGTATGCCGCTAACAGCTGTCCTGTAATCGGTCACTTTTTCTGTAGGCTTGACATATTTGTCATAAATACACTTTCCAAATTGGTTCACCATAGATACACGAGCCAGGATGCTGTCTTCACCCTGGGGCCCCACTCCCACCATCTCACAGTCCATGGCTACAGCTTTTGTCAGCCTAAAAGAGGATACCAGAGTTAGAAAGCCTTTGCTGTGATCATATACTTCTAGATGTACAAGTTAGCCACCAGTTAAAACAAATGGGGCACTTAACATCTCAGAGTAGTTTCAGTCTGTTTGCAGACTCAGGAAGACATCAGTTTACACTCTGTTTGTGTTTGGAAGCCACAATTGGAAGAAAGAGAAAATGTCTGACACCTCTATATACTGTATATACACTTTACGTTAGAAATACAACCTACCCTGCAAAAGCCTTTTCTTTAACCAGCACCTGTTCCATAGATAGCGGTGATTTGCCTTCTTCAATTCCCATATTTCTTCTAGCAACTTTTGCTGCTTCAGGTCCGATTGCTGCTTCAATATCCTCTGGATCTACACCATCAAACCAGATGTCGGCCCTGCCAGGCAAAGATAAAATTACAATGTAACATGGTTTTTAAAATGTACTGTCTAAAAGGCCGGTTTATCTTTGACAGTTTGGCTAAGCCTGTTTATAAAAGCAAGGAGTCAACTAATTAGTATAAATCAGTGCCAACTAGTCCAACAATCAGATGCTGTAGACCACGTAGTTTTACTCAAATATCAGAGGACTTGGGTTAGTCTGTCCCATATGGCTAGCCTGGAAAGTGTGGAATTATTTTTACTGTAATCTTATATTGTGTTCCTCAGGGTACACGATATAAGATTAGAAGTATCTGTGTCAGACCTTCTGTCCAGCCACACAACCAATCTATTCCCCTGTCCATTCTGCCCCTTCAGCTACCAGTGATTTCTTAGTTCCCAGGTCTAAATCTGCTGGTCACCAGGTGCTCTTCCACCAGGCTTTTCCTCTCCTTCAGCATTTCAGTGGAGTTCTTTCAAGACTGCAGGTTTTCTTTTTTCATTCATGTCCAGGGCCAAGATTTGTGGATTTCTTTTCCCTAAACCTTTTAGTTTATGATAACTTGGGATGTTTGTATGAACCGGCACCTCCAAAACAGGGCTATGGTACAGAAATCTGTCCGTTCAGGTGGGAAGGGAAGAGAAACATCTATACTGTAATAGATGAGATGCAGGTTTCATTTTCAACCCATGTCTCTTATTCCCTGGGTGGATAAAGTAGGAAGTGTTATTGAGGCAAAGCACTGGCAAAGTGCAAAATATCTTGCATTGCCAAATAGCTGCCTCCTCTGGTCATTAAGCAATGGTCCTAACACCCTTGAAGGCAGTGTACCTTGCCCCCCGCCCCATGTCTGTGCCCCTGATGCGGACAGGGGTAACGGGGCTGAGGCTGGGGCCACAGCTGAGGGCAGGGCAGGAGCAGAGCTGGGTTTCGTTCCCTCCCTGTCCCCATGGGGGCTAGCCCGGGCTGCAGTCATGCCCCCCCCCATGTGGGGTGTGCGCCCCACTGTTTGGGACCCTCTGCTCTAAGGGGAACCATGTAGTGTCCATGAAGATAGCTGCAATAACTTACAGCCTGTACAGTAGGGAAGACATGACATTTTAAGGGGAGGTGGTATAAGGAACAAAGAGGGTCTTCCTCCTTTGAGGAAAAACACAGCGTTGCATCAAAATTAATCAACTGCAATTAGAATAGTTACAGCCACCTACATATGTAAACATGGGGCCTGAAATACTCACTCTGCTAGTGGCTGCTCCGTGTGCTCTTCAGCTTTCCTCCTCTTATGTTTTATGTCACCTTGTTCCTTCTCAACATTGCCATTTTTTCTTTTCTTGTGCTCCTTTCTGTTTCCCTTGCCATCACTCGAATTCTTGTCAGATGCAGTTCTCTCTGATTTCGGGATAGCCAAAGGAACACAAACTTTGGCAGGATCACTGTCCATCTTGTTTACAGATTTGAATTTTCCCATATTCCCACCTCCATTTATAGCTGGAATTCCTTTGACGTTTCCCTTTTTGATCGTGTGCTTCTTGGAATATGTTTGGGATACAGGAAGGGACTTATCCAAGCTGGTGGCCTTTTGTTTCAGCAGCTAATATGACCCAAAGAAACCCCACAGAATTTACTGTAGCATTAAACTTTGAAGTTTCCCACTCGACCCCACCCCAACCCACCAACACCGCATTTACATTCTCTCTTGTGAATTTACTACTCAATTTCCATGCATGTCCAACCCTGGAGTTGGAAGTTCTACATGTACCTACAATAAGGTACAAATGTAGGCAATAGTCATGCAAGATTCCCCCCATACTGAGCCTCACCATTTCAAGGGGTGAAAGAATAGTTCATTCTCCATGGTCCATTAAGTCACTGATCTCTCTGCTGACATTACTGAGAAAGGGGCCAATAAATGCCAACAATTTGAGTGATATGGACACCTATCTATTATTAAGAACTGGACAAGTTTTTCTTGTACAATGAAAACTCCAGTTTTCAGTCAATTTCAAATTGAATCTTTGAGTCTCCTTACACACTCCTCTTCCTCAATCATGCCTACAATAGGTTAATACTGATAACCGTACTATTATAATTCTCAAATCAGACCAGAAGGAAAGAGGCTATGAAACTTACTAGATCCCCATGGACCAAGGTATTTCAGATACTTATTTCCACTTCTGGATAATTCCGTAATTTGACTACTGAACCAGCAAAGCATTTTTTGTTTCAAGAGTTCACAGCAAACTTTATTTGCATAAAACATGCTGTGACCTCTTAGCCAAAACACTCCTCAACATGTCATGTCTTTATATACAGTACCTAAGTCTACAATTCAAAAGAAAGACAACACACTGAACTGACACCTGTGGGGATCTCAAACACTCAATCCCCCTTGCAGATTTTCACTAGAACGTAACTGTTTATGGGTTACCCCACTGGGGCATGGTACTAAACTCCTGGATGTCACTGACCTCTTGCAGGGTCTTCCAGTTAGAGGAGAACTCCTGAGGAGCTTTTGGGGGCAGCACTCCCACAACTTTGGTGTCCTTTTGTTTTTTCTTTCCGATCTGCTTGACTTTGTTTTTCCACAATACTTTCTTCTTGTTGTTCCTGTGCTGTTTTTTTAGATTCTCAGGTTTAGTGGTGGGGATGCTTGTTGAAGCTTTTGACTCTCTGGTCTTTATTTTAGCCATTCTGTCATCAGAAATCAATCACACTTCGAAAGCAACAACCATTTCTGGCAATAAGATGCATAAATCATATGTTATAGGGATATATATTTTTTAATTTGTTTGCCACACCAGCTAATGCTTATAAAAGGTATTGGTGAAATAAGCCTGGATGCAGGCAGTCTCTGTTTATCCACAGAAGAGACACAACATGGGCTTTGCACTTAGTCTGCAGGGAAGTCGGTGTATAATAAGGCGTTTACAGAAATACACAGCAAGTGACAGTTTGCTTTGCATTCACCTAGAGAGCAAAACCTTGATCACCACACACTCTGGATTTGAAATATGGTTTATGGGTGATCACTTCCCTGTGGTTTCCATACAGATAAGCCTTCTATGACACCTCTCCCTCACCCCATAGCCAGGGCTCGCCAGCCCCTGAGTACCACGCCAACCCCATCCACAGAGACCTGTCCCCCCCAGGGAGTGCCAGCCTCAGCCTGGCACCGCACCCCCAGCGAGTCCCACCCGGGAGTGGCAGCCCCGCCGCCCTGCAGACCCCGGCCACTCACTGCCCGCTCGCGCTGCAGCGCCGGGACCCCGGCCCACGTGCGCCTGCAGCGTCTTCACCTCCGCCCCTCGCCTCCCAGCGCCGCCCGGAAACCGCTCCGAACGGCCGCCGGCGGGAAACACGCGCCGCGCCGCGCCGGGCCGGGGACACGGGGTGCAGAGCGCGCTGGGGAATGGGACTGGAGGCGCGGGGGGTCGGGCACGGCTGGGGGGATCACTGTTGGGGTGCACGGGGGGTTGGGAACTGCTGTGGAGGTGCCCGGGGGTTGTGGGGATCACTGTTGGGGTGCACCGGGGTTTGGGAACGGCTAATGGTGCACTGGAGGAGATGGGGACTGCTATGAGGAGTGCACCATGCTTTGGGGACTGCAGTGGGGGTGCACTGGAGCATATGGGCTACTTAGGGTGACCAGATATCCCGATTTTTAGGGAGAGTCCCAATTTTTGGGTCTTTTCTTATATAGGCTTCTATTAGCTCCCACCCCCGTCCATATTTTTCACATTTGCTGTCTGGTCACCCTAGGGGCACTAGCATTAGGGTCCACTGGGATATGGGGACTGCTATGAGGAGTGCACCAGGATTTGGGGACTGCAGTGGGGGTGCACTGGAGCATATGGGGCACGGGCAGTACCATGAGGGTGCACTGCAACATGGGGACTGCAGTGGGGCTGAGAATGTGTTTGAGGGGGGTCATCTGGTGTGTGTGGGGGTGCAATTGAGAGGAGCACAGCAGGATGAATATGGGGTGCACAGAAGAGGGAAGATTAGCTGGGGGTTCAACCCAAAGAAGAGGGGTGTGGCATTAGGGACACAGCACTAGCTCCCCTGTAATATAATTGGCAGATAGCACAGACCCATTTTGCAGTGTTACTGCTCTTGGGAGTGTTTTGGGTAGGATGCACTTGGAAGTCCTGATAAACCTATACAACATGCTACCATTTTGGAAAAACATCATGTGACATCGAAATACCCGTTGGCCTGTAAAACTATATGTTAGTGTAATGATGTTTCACAAATTCCCTCCACCCCAACATGACTTGATGACTTGTAAACAGGGTCTTGCAAGCACCTGTGAAAATTATTGTTAAGCGTAGAAGTAGGCAGAATCATCCTGTGAAAATTGACATTTCCTCAGAAGTGTGTGTGGGTATGTGTCGGCCACCCAACAAAGAATATAGGCCATACTTACGGGATGGGGAACTCTGTACTGGGAAGCAGTGACTCTGAAAAAGATTTAGGGGTTGTGGTGGATAATCACTGAACATGAGCTCTAAGTGCAACATTATGCATCCGATGAAGTGGGCATTCACCCACAAAAGCTTGTGCTCCAATACATCTGTTAGTCTTAAAGGTGCCACAGGACTCTCTGTAGCTAACACGGCTACCCCTCTGATTATGGCCAAAGATGCTAATACGAGCCTTGGATCCATAACATGGAATCTTGAGTAGGAATAGAGTGGTTATTTTACCTCTGCATGGTATATCAGCAACGGCGCAACCATTACTGATATACCATATCCAGTTCCAATGTCCAAGTTCAGGAAAGATATTGATAAATTGGAGGGTTTTCAAAGAAGAGCCATGAGAATGATTAAAGAATTAGAAAACCTGCCTTATAGCGATAGACTCCAGGGCCTCAAAGAGAACGGTAAGGGTGACTTGATTACAGTCTATGAGTACCTACATGGGGAACAGATATTTAATAATGGGCTCTTCAATCTAGCAGACAAAGATAGAACACAATTTAATGCCTTAAAGTTGAAACTAGACAAATTCAGACAGGCAATAAGGAATTTTTAACATAATAAGAATAATTAACCATTGGAACAATTTACCAAGGGTCATGGTGGATTCTCCATCACTGACAATTTTTAAATCAAGATTTAATGTTTTTCTAAAAGATCTGCTCTAGGTATTATTTCGGGGGAAGTCCTATGGCCTGTGTTATACAGGAGTTCAGACTAGGTCACAATGGTCTCTTGTGGCCTTGGCATTTATGACTCTATATTATTTCACTCAGAGGTTCCCAAACTGTGGTCCATGGAGCACTTCCTGGTGGTTGGCAGAGAGTTGGCTGCTCACACAGTGCTGATTCTCCTGTCTGTTTCTAGTTGCGACCTTATATTAAAGATCACTGCAAATGCAATAAATTCCCAATGTTATTTTTCTACGTAGGCAATTGCTGTAGTTGCCTCAAGGCTGTTATGTGAGCATGAATGGGAGGGGAGGTGGTCTGATTTATTGTGAACATTGGATGAACATAATCTTTGGCATTTAGTTTCTGGAAGTGTACATGAACATAAATGTCGAGGGGAAAAGCCAGTGTGAGGGCCCAGGGTTTTTTTTATAATGTCTATTTCATGTTTAGGATAATGAAGATGCCTGTAGCAAGCTGTGTTCTCTGTGCCGTTGTGACCCTCCAAAGCCAAAATCACCACATCTTGTGAAAACTAGTGCCAGTATTCACTGCCATTGCCCTATACTTGAACCCATGGATTAGGGCTGTAATTTTATAGCTTCATGCAACAGAAACCACCACATCCCTCCCCCCCCCCATCCCTGGCAGGCCATACTTGCCATGGGTGGGGCTGGAGAGCAGTGCTTTGCAGAGACACTCCAAAACTGAAGTGTCAATAAGCATAACTTATTAAAAGCATTTATGGGAATATGGGAAGGGGGTTTTGAAATGTTTCTTTCCTTTTCCGTTGTGACCGTAAATCCAGTGGTGCATATGTCTGTTTTTATCAGCAGCTTGTGGCAGTTTAGCCTTGAAGGATGCCCCCTCCACATCCACAGAATGCCTGACACTGATGAGGAGGAGGACTGAGGAGGACATGTTTTTGTGAAATCCTGCAAGCCAGTGCTGCATTGTACCACGAACAAAGGGCTTGGAGAGTCAGTGTGACCGACAGCATGGAGAAAGACAGCGAGAACAGGAAAAAGGCCCTAGAGTCCCAGTCAAAGAGCAAGAAATGCACCAGGACGTAATGCGTCTTTTCAGGCACCAAACCCAAATGCTTCAGATCCCGGTTGACCGACAGGTCCAAAAATCCTGGATTTCCCACCCTTTGCAGTCCTTGGAGCATTCCATGGTCACTGCTTCTTACACTCCCAATAGTCCATGTGGCAGCATTGGATGCAGTTGGACCCCCTAGCACACCATGCTGGGGGACAGCAAGGAAAACCACAGCTTCACATATACTGACCCGTGAGAACCATGACTGGTGTACATGTAACCACAATGGACTACATTTGTTTCCTGAAATGGATATACATTTGTACCTCCTTTTTAATTTAAATTTTCACCCTGTTAAGTTTTGTTAACATTTTGTATAGTATGGTACAGGGTTTTTTTGGTTTTGTTTTTTATACACAGATTTTCTGCACTTTTTTTTCACTCAAAGTTCTATTTTTGGAGAATCAAATGATCTTTATTCACAACAAATATTGCAGAATGCATAGTGGTACTTAAAGCACATAGTACTTGTAAATGCACATCAAGCACCACTGAATTTATAGCTTCAGGAAAACACCCAGCCATATTTATAAATGTGCAGCAAGCGAACACAATTCTTACCCAAAGCTCCAGGCTCAACAGAATAGATACCAGTAGGCAAAGACCCACCAATATGTAATGTATATTACACGAGACAGACACAAGTCCTTGAAAGCAGCCTAGAACATTACTGTAACTGACTTAAAGTGATCTTTCAAAGCCTCTCCTACTGCATAGCTCTGTGCTGGGCTCTTGGAAGAGTCCTGATGTCTGGCTGTTCAAAGTCAGCAGAGAGCTGCTCTACCTCCGCCCTCCACCTTGGCGGCAGCTTTTTCACCTTTGCCTCACAGATATCATGCAGAACACAACAGGCAGTTATAGCTGTTCGGGTATTTTTCTCACTGAAATCCGTTCTAGTGGGTAAACACCGCTAGCGTTCCTTTAATTTACTAAAAGCACATTCAGTTATCATTCTGCACCTGCTGAGCGGTAGCTGAATCTTTCCTTGGTGCTGTTGACGGGGGGCAGGGGGTGTATGGCTTCGCGAGCAAGGGTGTGGGCTGCATCCCTCAGGATCCCTATTAGCATTTCAGTATTGCCAGTGGTAATCTGCCTGTCTGGAAACAACATCCTTGGTTGCAGCTTTTTAAAAAGTCCAGTGTTCTTAAAGATGCGAGCGTCATGCATCTTCCCTGCCCTGGCCACACTGAGGTTGACGAAGCATCCCCGATGATCCACCAACGCTTGCATAACCATAGAAAAGTAGCCCTTTCTGTTGATGTACTCCATGGCAGGGTGAGCTGGTGCCGAAATAAGGATATGCATGCGGTCTATTGCCCCACTGCAGTTTGGGAACCCCATTGCTCCAATCCATCCCCTATGTCCTGCACATTGCTGGGAGTCCTCGTGCTGCATAGAAGGGTATGATTAATGGCCCTGCATATTTGCCAGACGATGGCCCCCACTGTGGATTTTCCACTTCCAAAGTGATTTCCCACTGACTGATTGCAATTCAGCATTGCAAGCTTCCAGTGATTGCTGCTCCCTTCTCCATTGTCAATGCAGCTCTCATTCTGGTGCCCCTATGTTGGAGAGCTGGGCACATGTGCAGGAATGTGGGTGGCCGTTTGCATGTGAAACTTCTGCAGCCACTGCTTCTTGTCCCAAACTTGCATTACAATGCAATCCCAGCACTCAGTGCTTGTTTTTCAGGCCCAGAGTTGGCACTCCACCCTCTGCAGCTGCTTGGTGAATGCCACCAACAACTCTTACATTGTTTTTCACTATGTCCATCAGCAAACTGTCCTTGAAGATATCTTCATGTGCTCCGTTGTTGCAGTACGTCTGGTGGGTCTGCAAATACAGGTAAACTGTGCATCCTGTATTTGCAACATTCATGACAATAGTGCAGAGCTTTGCAGACTCCATGCTTCTGGCAGAGATGGCAGAGACTGCAAAGCAACACATGGGTTTGTGGGGTTTTTAAAAAACAGCATGAAAATTATAGGCTATGGATAGTATTATTGGCTGGAGAAAGTTGCGTGCTGGGAACTGGACCCCTAGCTCCCAAAGAGACCTAGGCAAGTCATTCCTAAATCACAAAACATTGCAAAAATGTCTCAAAAGGCATTCTATTGGATGGTGGTGCACGGCACCCTGGGATTCCTACCTGTGGTGCACCACGCTTTGCATCGATGCAAGCAGCCAAGTGTACACTGGCCCCAGCTACACACAAATTATGGTGGCTGTATGCCAGTGTAGACATGGCTTGAACCTGGCCTCTGAGATTGAATACAGCTCACTCTTGTGTCTCAGTGAAGTTATGTGTCATTCTCCCCATAGAACTGGAGTGAGTGGGAGTTTTGCCTGGATAGGCACTGCCAGATTGTTCCCTCAGGAGCTGGGAAATCATCTTGTTTCTTTGACACTCTAGATCTGTTTCTCCTCCCCTGCAAATTGCTTTTTTACTTGTTGTTTACTTGGCTGTTAAAACTGGCCCAAAGTTTCTATTCTTGCAGTGCCCTTTGGCTGTAACAAAATTGCAAATATTGCGCAAAAGCTTTCTCTCCACAGCTGTTCTTGTAAAAACTCCTGCAGCAACTGATTTCCCCCTCAGCTGCCCCTCTCTGCAGTGGATCAACTCTTTTATTTGTTTAAACTATGTATTCTTCACTTCCGCTCCATGTGATGCCTTGGGCTAAACATTTTAATCACCCCAGGCCAGCCTTTGCTGTTGTGGGTCAGTAGCAGTTCCTTCAACATGACCATCCATTCAATTTTCCTAGCTTTTGCGGTGATCCCTCTGGGATTCTGCTGGCTAGCAGCTTTCCAAGAGGTAAGTCTGACCTCCAGATTGCAAGAATGCTTTTTCCCCCTCTCTATAGAAATAGGACAATGTGCGTTAAAACCAAAATGTATCAAGCCCCGCTAATCAAGAAAGTACAACCATCTCCTCTGGGTGATCATTCTGTACTAAAGACGTCAAAATGAAAATGAATAATAGTTAAATTGCTGACGTTCTGCACAGGGTGGGTGGTGCTGAATAAAGTTTTATTTCCATTTGTTTTTGCTTTGAAAACGTAAAGCTGCTGTTTTTCTTTTTGCAGAAATTTCTCAAGGCGTTGGATGCAGAAGACGTTTTCTCTTATTTTGGCACCAGTGCAGTCCTGGATGGTATGCAAGTCTTCTTCCTTCTGAATTTTGTAATGTGTCATGTTTGTAAATTTCTTTCTGATACTGTATAGTTGATATCAGTAAGCACACACTTTTATTGACATTAGCCCTGAGCTGACCTGCAAACACTTATGCTTGTGATTGACTTTAGTAGTTTGGTTCAAGTGTGTAAATGTTTGCAGAATTGGGTCTGTTATTTGGAAATCCGATCCAGTAATTCTTTTAGCACTTTTCTGTTTCACTTCCCCTTCTGCATATTGTTATTGTTTTAGTGCACAATTCATAGAAGGAAAGATTCTAAATAACCCTGGAACAGATCCAGATCTGCTGGGTACAAGAGTATAGACTATAATGATGATTTTATGTAAGTGTTTTTTGTAAACATTTCAAGAAAATATAATAATACTTTTAGATTGATAATGTCGGAGAAAAACACAGTTCTCACTTTTTGTTTGGATACAGCAAGTCAGATGCTTTATTTCTCTGACAATTTGGGGGCTCATCCAGGATGGCAATGCCCACAGAAGCACCGGCAGCTGCTACGGATCTGTACCCAAACAAAAGAGTGAGAACTGTGTTTTTCTCCGACAATAATAATTCAGGATTAAGATACTGTTTAGATGTAGGCGAGATTCTCAGGGCAGGGACATTGTGTACTTACATGTTTGTACAGTACCTAGCAATAATAATTTTCACTTCTGTCATGCTTTACATCTGATGAACTCAAAATATCTTACCTCTTTGTCAAGTAAATTGTTATCCCCATATACAAGTGGGGAAATGGGGCCACAGAGAGGTTACAAGTCTTGACCACGTTCACACAGCAAGTCAGTTTCAGTGCTAATAGGAGAACCTGGACCTCCTGATCACCAGTTCAGTGCTTTAGCTGCAAGGTGATATATCATCAGTTTCGGGGTTGATAACAACACAGAGGATCAGGGTTCTTGACATAATTAAAGAGAAAAGGCTCTTTGGAGAGTATTGTTTTTCACGGAAGCAGATAATTGTATTTATTTTCCCACGCATGTTATTATTACTGTTAAGCATGTCTCTAATCCTAGTAATTTCTGGTATTTCTTCCAGTACCGGAATTTGTTATTGCTCAGCCAGCGTGTCCCTGTGAAGAGGACCAAGTTGAACCAAAATCTTGTCAAGTTCAACGCTGCTCCCTTAGGGCCTGGGGAGAACTCTACGCCTTTGAATTCCTAGAGGACCACGTCTTTCTTTCCTCTTCCTTCGTGAGCGATCGAAAGGTGAACTCCTCCGTTAGTTTACTAAAGCAATTCCCAGGCACCTGCGTTGCCGGTGGACAACTACTGCACCCTCCAGGGGCTGAATGTAGAGTCACTTACTGCGAAGGGCAGCTGGTGAGTATGCAGCATAGACTTTGAAATCAAAACATCGGCTGCATTTACAACCCCTAATGACCAACGATGTTTTGCCATGTGCACTTGGCCAGTTGTCTCAGCGTGAAGACCCAGGTGCCTAGAAAGCAAAGTGTCAGATCAGAAATAAGGGGTTAGAGCGAAATTCATTCCTGTGCAGAGAACCAGTGTGAGGACTACGCACTCCATAAAAGTTCCACTTTGACCTTGAAGGTGTTGTGAAGAATGCTTGGGGTGGAAGTGGAACTTATGTGGTGCATTGGCCTGGTGCTGGCCCCTCTGCCTAGAGATGAGTTTCACCCTGAGCTTGGAATGGAAGAAAATGCCCTGCCCTCTCGAAAACATAAGGGGATTTACTTTTGATTTATTGGTGACTAACTGACGGTGTTGGGTCCAAAGCCCAAAAGTTTGGAGCTGGGTCCAAACTTCCTTCAAGGTCTCAGGGGGTTCAGATCAGTTTTACAGAAGTGAGGTTGAGTGGAGAAATTCAAATCCAAATTTCCTCCAGAGTTTGAAGGGTTTCTGATCTGGTACTGTGGCTCGGGACCATCTCTCCTAGTTAGATAGCACTGTGAAGGCATTTCAGAGAGTCCAGAAAAGTCAGTGTCATTGCTCTGAAGGGTTTGCAGTTCAGTACAGTATATGGGATCACAATTCTGCCATGAGAAAATGTAGAAACAGGCAAAGAAAGAAATAAGCCGCTCCCCCCACACCTGCTCAAAGGGAGGAAGGTCTTGAAACCCTTATTTTTGGTCACCCCAATGCTGCCTCACTGAGCCTCCAGTTGCTTAATTTTTCAGAGCTTTTGGTAACCTGGCAGTTTGGTGTTCATCCAAATCCTTCTGCTAACGGGAGATCCCGATGATGTGTGAGGTACTCCACGGCAATAATCATACTTAGCGTTGATTTAGTATCCTTTCCTATGAGGACCTGAAAGTGCTTTATAACATTAATGAACCAAGCGTCACACTGCCCTGAGGAAGGTAATAGTAACCCCGTTTTATAGACGAGAAAGCTGCGAGGATAATGACTCACCCAGTGTTACACAGCAAGTTCGTGGTGGAGTCAGGAACTGAATATAAGAAGCCTAAAACCCAGTCCCTTGCTCTAACCACTAGACCACACTCCCTCCTAGATCCTAGTAGGATCCTACTGATCACAAACAAACAGGAAGCCTTTGGTTTTGCATCCTGATGTGCTAAACATGTTCAGTCTTGCCTGGGTGCAGCACCCATTTGGGAAATCTTGGCGGTAAAGGGGAGAGCGGGAGGAGAGGTGGCCTGTGACTTTCTCTTGGTGGTGAATGCCTCTGGAATAACATAGGGGTGGGATTTTGCTTTCTTTAGCAAGGGGCTATCATCGTGAACGAGGAAAAGATTCACATCAGGCCTGTGAGAAGCAAACACCTGAATGTGCTGGAAGACCCCAGCCCCCCCAGACCCCACATCATCTTCAGAGCGGCAGGGAGAGGGACAAGGACGATAGGAGGTATTGGATGTCTTGGGGCCAAGAGAGGAACCCCTGGCCCAATTCTGCCCTCTCTTTTTGCCTGCAGTCAGTGGGGTTGCCTGAATGACGATGAGGGCAGGACTTATTGCCATCACAACGTGTAAATGGTGCTCTCATTGAGACCTGTGTAGTCCAGGAGCACTGTCTGTGCCTTGGAGAAGAGGCCGAGCTGCAGTCTGTCACTCTCCCATCTGCTTTCACCATTGCTAAAACAACATATAGCCTCAGTAAGGACTCAGGATTTATCTTGGTCGGATAGGCATGGCCTTGTCACTCACCAGTTACTGCCAAACACAAGAGCAGAGAGATATGAACTTCAGCTGAGGATGAGTCAGGACTCAGGGTATGTAGGGGGGATATCTTGTGCATGATAAATTACCAAGGGAGGCAGCAGCAGCTACTAGAAATCAGGGCAGATGGGAATTAGCTAAGTGTCTGGAGGAAGCAATGTATTGCTCATAAGTGTTCAATAGACTGGGATGGACCTATGGGGCTTCCATGCCTTCTTCCATCCTAATCTCCCTTGTATTCCCTCACGTTGTAGAAAGAAAATCTCCTCGTCTCTGGAAAAGGGCAGAGGGGAGAGTCATGCACCTGGAGCTGCTGGTGGTAGTGGGCCCTGATGTTTATCAGTTCCACAAAGAGGACACCGAGAGGTACATCCTTACCAACCTGAACATCGTGAGTGGCTTTCTGTTTGGTTTCAGTGCCACATTTCCTGAGCCTATGGTGGCTTGTGTTGGAAGGGACCTCTGGGGGGGGGCGTCTGGCTAAGCCCCTAGCCAAATGTTCTGGAAGGGCCTCCACAGAAGTGAGTGGGAGCGCCCCTCCCCTGGGGACGTACAGAATACTGGACTGGGGTGCAAAGAAGCCACCTGCTTTGCCTGGGCCATTGTACCCTCATCCAGGAAGCTGCAAGCATAAAGGAGGGCATTCACAAACGCGGGGAGTGCAGCTTGAAAGCCCCAATTGGAAAATGTGTCCCTTCATTTCCTTAGTAGCTGTTTGGGTGCTGGCTCCAGCATTAGGAGTTTATCCTTCAACGCCCATTGATTTCAGTGGGTGTTGGATTGGGCTGTATTTGAGTTGATCTATCATTTCACTGTATGGCTTTTAACATTCTATTATTCATTTCTTCAGCGCTGCCCACCTTGCTCCAGGCAGGAACGTATCACTGTGTGTTCATGAGGATGGCAGGGGCTGGGGGACTCGGAGGGGTCTTGACATTCATTTCCACACCCTGTGAAATCCCTGGTTCTCTCTCTCCAGGAGGCTTTTAATCCTGTTAGTTACATCTAGTGGACAGACTTGGTGGCTTCCACTGAGTTTATTTCTCAGAGGAATCCTGGTTCTGTTTGTAACAGGTGCATTTTATGCATCTGCCTGTTTCTTTTCCCGGTGAGTTGCAGATTTTATAACTGCCCATTCTAATGACCCGGTGTGTCACCTTGGCAGTGCATCCGGCTGGGACGGTGGAAGATCCTCGGTATGTGTAAGGCACAGGCAGGAGTCACATCATTATGAATCTCCTTCTGGCTCCTGGTTTTCCTTTTTACAGGGTGCCGAGCTGCTGCGAGATGCCTCTCTGGGAGCTCAGCTCAGGGTTCACCTGATGAGAATGATGGTCCTGACAGAACCAGAGGTAGAACATGGGGGGTTGTTCACAACCCCTAGAAGGGTCTGTCACAGGCGAGGCTGAGCCCAGCTCCCCTCAGAGGGCTAGCCAGCCTGTGACAGGGCCACTAAAGGGGAGGCATATGAAGATGTGCCTTCTCTTTAGGTGGGTATGAACATCACCACGAACATCACCTCCTCGCTGGTCAGTGTCTGTGAGTGGAGCAAGAAGGTCAATCCCCAGAGTGACTCAGATCCCCTGCACGCCGACCTTGTCCTGTATGTGACCAGGTAACAGAACTCCCCTGACTGAGGGGAGATTAGAGACGTAAGGTCAGGCTGGCAGAGTCAGGCGAACTGCTGGACGTGCTCAGCTGGGATGGGAGGAAAATGTGCAGCCTTTGGAGAGGGGCCTTACAATTCTCCTTGCGGGTGGCTTGCTGTGGTGTAGAAAGCCCTCATGCCAGTTGTTCCCCTGGTCTGGAAGGGGCAGGTATTCTGCATGTCTGCACCCACCAGCTCCCAGAGCACAGATGGGGCTGAATGCTGAACAATTCCACTTCCTCAGTTTCAGTGTTAACGGGAATGTCCCAGCCCGGCTGTGGCGGACTCAGCACAATTCCAGCGTAAGCCTGCGACCCCAGCAATGTTTGTATGATCACGGGAGGCTCATGTGAGGGCAGAAAAGTCTAGAAGAGGTAGAAACCCAGTGGTTGTTATAGAGAAATTCCCCAGCTACAGAGATTTCCTCTGATTCACACATTTGCTTGGCTCCCAGGCTCACATTATTCTCAATTGACCGTAGCTAATGACACCTGACAAACTCCCATTGAATGTAATGTCCTTGTTTAGTTGCTCTTCTCTGCACAGAGGGGATTCTTGTATCTGTCTCCTGCAGACAGGGTTATATCTAATCAACACGCGCCGGGTAGGGTGGTTCCTGAGCAGGTTCTAGATCCTAAGGCCTTGGCTACACTTGGCGGCAGCGCTGTGAAGTACAAGTGTAGTCTCTCGCAGTGCTGTATGTACTCCACCTCTCCGAGGGGAGTAGCTTGCAGTGCTGCGAGCGAGTGTGCAGCGCTGCAGGCGCTGATTACACTGGCGCTTTACAGCACTGCACTCACTGCGCTCGGGGGAGGGGGGCGTTTTCACACCCCTGAGCACAGCAAGTTGCAGCGCTGTACAGCGCCAGTGTAGCCAAGGCCTCAGTGAAACCTTCACTGAGCATCTCAGCCCCAGGGAGATGGACGTATCAAAGTGAAAAGGGGTGGTAAATACCGGGTGAGATTGAGCTGGGAGAGGCTAAAGACATTTTCAATGGACAATGTTCACGGCTTGGGTTTTTAATCCTAATGGATCTGCTCTCCCGTTTCCCCCCCACCTGTCTCACCCTTCTCTGAGGTTTGACCTGGAGTTACCTGATGGAAACAAGCAGCTGCGTGGAGTCACCCAGCTCGGGGGAGCCTGCTCCTCCTCCTGGAGCTGCGTTATCACCGAGGACACTGGCTTCGACTTGGGAGTCACCATAGCCCATGAGATCGGGCACAGGTCAGAGGGCAAGACCCAGAGAGTCACGAAGTGTCAGCCCTTTCACTCAGAGAAAATCGGCCCCTGTTTGCAAGCTGAGTTCAGGGAGCGAGCAAGTCACCTCGGGCGGTGCTGGGGTTCCCTCAGGTTCAGGTCCATCCTTAGGATTTATGGAGCCCTACACAGTATTATTAAACTGGTGCCACTATGCCCAACTTGGGGCACAGCCATCACCCCCACCTGTGGACCCCCAGAAGACCCCCCCCCATTGCTGACACACACCAAGCTTCGTATGCACCAGACACTGTGGCAGCCCGGGCTCACAGCCCGGGGTGGGAGGACGAGGCAGCAAAGGATACCAAGCCGCCCAGCCCTCCTCACGGTGGCGGAGAGTCACAGTTCCCTGCAGAGACCCCGGTGCCCTCTCCTTCATGCAGAATGCGCCGCACTGGCGCAAAATTTTCGGGTGCCCTCCGCAGCCAGGTATGCTGCGTATGCCTAAGGACAGCCTTGCTCAGGTTGCTTGAAATCCAACTCTGGAGAGAAGGAATGGGAATGAGGGGCCCAATCCTGCAAGGTTTTGAGCTCCCTTAACTCCCATCATCTTCACTGGGAGCTGAGGGCACTCAGGAGGTATTCAGCACTGTGCACAGAGCCGATCCTCTTCTGCATGGACGTCCTCCGTGCTCGGCTCCGTGTGCCACCAGCTGGATTCCAGCCCCTCAGAGGGCACAGGTCACCTTTGCTAATCGATGTGGTGGGGTCTTGGTCCAGAGAATGGTGGGGACTCCCGGTGGCATGGCGGGGCGTGGTGACGAGAACTCCGTGCAGCGAGTTACCTATGGGCGGGTCGAGGATAACGAGGGGAAGACTGGCGACGTAGAAAAACACAACAGAACAGAGGCTGAGATTTATAATCCCTGCTCCAAATTCTTGTCTGGTGTGAATTTGTGCAGCTCTGGTGACCTCAGCCGGCCTGTGCTCATTTACGCCAGTGGAGAATTTGGCCCATTATTTTGCTTGAGCCATGTCATTCACAGCCAAACATTTCCATCAGCCTCAGGTACAATGGTGCCTCTTCATCGCCTTTCCCCAATCCTTCGTCCCTCTTAGCCTGTGTAAACTCTTCAGCACAGAGACCATCTTTTCCTAGGTGTATGGACAGT
Organism: Trachemys scripta elegans; assembly: GCF_013100865.1. Classification (NCBI taxonomy): domain Eukaryota; kingdom Metazoa; phylum Chordata; order Testudines; family Emydidae; genus Trachemys; species Trachemys scripta. The sequence continues at coordinate 17,288,482 of NC_048314.1, forward strand.
GCCAAGCACAAGGGGGCCCTGATCCTGACGGGCGTAGAGGCACTAATGTAATGTCAGTAATACCCAGTAAGCACTAGCGTTCTTCAGGAGAAAGCGCAGCGCGCTAGGGAGAAAGGGAGGGAGATGGAATTAGAACAAAACGCAGTGGAAACTTCAATATTAATTAACACTTTGCACTTCCCTCCCGTTGCATCTCTCCACATTGGGCTGAGGGTCTGAGAGCACTTTGTGAACGGTGAATTACGCCTTACGCCACTGCCACGTAGCAGGGAAATACTATTGACCCCCTTTTACAAAGGGAGACACTAAGGCACAGAGAAGGGAAGTGACTTAGCCAAGATCACTCACGCGCTCCCGGAATAGAACGCAGGAGTGGTGCCTCCCAGCGGGGGTTGAAACTGCGCTCCGTTCCTGCAATATAACACCAGGAGATCAGCTGGAGATTATCGATAATGCCTCCCGCCCCTTTATCTCTTGTGGCAGTTTTGGACTCCATCACGATGGCGAAGGAAACCGGTGCAGTGGGAGTGGCAACGTCATGGGCTCCGAAGGCAACCGCAACAGTGTGGACCTGGTCTGGTCGGACTGCAGCAGAGAGCAGTTCCTTGCCTTTCTCAGGTAGAAGGAACCAGCTGTTCTCCATGCTCCTCGGCATGTCTGCGCTGGGGGGAGGAGAAAGGCAAGGAACGAGGTGGGGGACTCTCGGAGAATGAGGCGCTGTAACTCCTCGGGGGGCTGGTTGATTTTCGGAATGAACAAGTGGTGAAGAGAGCAGACCTCTCTGAGCCTAGCACAATGCTCACGTTTCCCGGGACACCAATAATGAGCTCCCAGACTGAAGGCCTTGCGCCTGTGTTAGCGTACGTGCGTGTCCTTGCTGGCCGTGTGCGGGAAAGTGATGTCTCTTGTGGCTTTCCCAGGACAGGCCAAGCAAGCTGCTTGAACGACCTGCCGGACCTGGAGGGCAGCATCCCCGGGTGGAAGCCTGGCTTATATTACGGCGCAGACGAGCAGTGTAAAATAGCCTTCGGGAGCGCAGCCACGGCGTGCACCTTTGCCCGGAATGACATTGTAGGTACAATACTTTCCATCCCCTCGGGCTTCTGGCTGGTAATGGCCACCCCCAAAGTACTGCAGCTGGGACGGGCGTGGTGGCGCAGCCGGGCGGTGGGCTGGCATTGAGGGGGGGGCAATGTTCATCTGTGGGGCTCTCGGCAGAGAGAGGCTTAAAAAGAATTTGGATCACTTGCCCCCTTTTCTGCCCCTCCTCTCTCTCCTCCACTCAAGTCTCCTCTTCATTCTGATTTAACATTTGCATTGCAATAGTGCCCACAGAGCCTGACCTGGTCAGGGCCATGCTGCGCTAGGTGCTGTACAAACACACAGGGAGAGAGACGCCGTGTGGTGAGGAGCTCTCCCTCTTCCCTCTCTTGTTCTACTCCATCTCTTTGCTCTCTGGATCCCCTTTGGCCCCTCCCTTGTACAAGACTGTGTGGCTCCCTGCTGTTTGCAGGCCATGCGCAGCAATGTTAATGCATCTCGTTAACAAGGAAACACTAATCCGGCTGCAAACCTCCGCCGCAGCGACCAGCCCTCGTCCTGTGCCATAATGATTGGCAGTGCCAGTACCTGGAAGCGCCTACAATGCCTGCCACATGCAGCATGGGCCTCACCTCTTTCCACTCGAAATGGAGACGCTCAGGAAATTGCCTAGGCCCTTGGGATTTGGAGGGAGAGAGCGGGTGCTGGAAGCGGCTGGGTGGGTGTGGGTAAGGCATGCTTGTCTTCCTGCTGCTCCCCGGTATCCTGTGAGTGCCGAGCACACACAGAGCCATGGCCCGGCCTAGGGAAGCCATCTACCGTGGTCTGCAGTGTTCTGGCTGGGAGGCGTGGGGATCCTACGTTGGTGAGATGGGGCGGGAGCTCAGGTTGAGTGACTGGCACAACAGCCTCGGGCACGCAATGAACAGCCTGGCTTCCCTGCGCTCCCAGGACATGTGCAGAGTTCTCTCTTGCCACACCCATCGGGCTGACCAGACCAGCTGTACACGCCTTCTTGTTCCCCTTCTGGATGGGACCGAGTGTGGGATCAATAAGGTAAAGGGTCTCCAGGCGCTGTGAAGATTGGAGGTGGGAGTGGGTGGCTGCCGGGCACATGGGGGGGCAGGGCGGTGCAGTGGATGACTGTAGGACACATTGGATGGTTGGGTGGCGGAGTGGGTGGCTACAGGGCATAGTGGATGGCTGGTACAATGGGATGAATGAGCTTTCCTATGTAGAGAGCTAAGTCTGAAGAGTGATGGAGAATCCACCACCACCTTTGGTAAATTGCTCCAAGGGTTAATTAACCTCATTGTTAAAAATTTGCACCTTTTTTCCCGTCTGAATTTGTCTGGTGTCACCTTCCAGCCGTTGGACTGGGTTATCCCTCTGTCTGCTGGACTGAAGAGCCCGTTATCAAATATGCTATTGGCATAGGATGTTTTCACTGTTGTCCCCCCCGGGAGGTAGAGCTGCAGGAGAAGATGCCTCACTCAGCTCCTCCCCTCGCGATTTGGGGTCCAATTTCCCTCCCCTCCCAGGCAGGGGAGTGACTAAGGCACAAGATACTGGACACTTCCAGTTGCATTTCTCCCAGCCGAAGGGGCAGAGCCTCCCCCCACCAGCTCCCTGCAGTATTAGTTGTGGCACTGCCGTTGCTGATCTCGGTGGTGTTCTGGGTTGCAGTGGTGCTCCAAGGGACGCTGTAGCTCTCTGGAAGAGCTGAACCCTGTGGCAGTGGTGCATGGGCAGTGGTCCAGCTGGAGCCCCCTCACCGCTTGCTCCCGCAGCTGCGGAGGAGGAGTTGTAACGAGAAGACGACTCTGTAACAACCCCAGGTAAAGACTTTCCTCTTTCCCGGCAGTGCCATTGGAGGTGCTCGCAGGGCCCTCCGGCTGTTTGCAGGCCCAAAGTGGCCGTGCTTCCGCTTGTTTCACGTGTTCGAGTTCATTGAAACGTGGGCTGGCGGCCTGCGCTCTACACAGCTTTTGCCAGTTTAACAAGTTCCTTGTGTCTCTACTGACCGTGTGTGTCAGTCTCAGGTCTCGTTGCCTTTCCCCTGCCCAGGCGTGTCATTGTCCGGATGAGTCTTTTCAGTGCCTTGATGCCTGTGTCGCTCCATTCTTCTTCTTAGCATATGCGCAACGCGCCTCGGGTGGCACATGACCAGGATTCATCACTGAATTTGGTCTGCTGGTTGGGTCATTAGCTTCCCCGGCCTGGGAGTGCGACATGAACGCTGATCCATGCCCCCCGTCGCTCCATTGATTGGCTGCATCACTGACCCGTGTAGCTGTCGTTTCATTAGCCGTCTCGGTGTGGCTGTCCACGAGCCAGATCTTGCTGCTGCAGGGCAGTCCCAGATCCTGTGTATTTGATCAGGATCCTCTGTTTCCTCACTGTGGGGCAGCTCTTCCAGCCTCCCGCCTGGCTGCCTGCGGACCCACATGTCTGTTGTTTTCAGGCCTGCTTTCGGGGGTCAGGAGTGCAAGGGAGCAGACCTCCAGGCTGAGATGTGCAATACGCAGGTAGGCTGCCTTCTCTAGCTCCGCAGGCATCACCCGCATGGCCAAGCAATGCACTGTCAGTTTATATGCCACTTTGAACCCTTTAAGAACTGTACCATCCAGGGCCACAGCTTTGAGAGTTGAAACAATTGATTTCCCTGGGAAGGAAACCAAGCATTGGGCATGCAGTCTCCATCTGTGTGACAAGACAGGTATTTGTTCCACTGCCGCTGAGGCCAATTACTCACTAACAACTGACCAGCCCCATCAATCTTTAATAAAGCATCTTATCTGGGACCCCTCAGAGAGCCGGCCAGGCACTCCGAGGGAGGGGTAATTCCCAGCCCAGGTAGATGGACAGCCGCTGGCTTTGGTTGAGCTAGTATGCAAGTGGCTATGATGGTGCGGGTGACAGCATGCGCTAGCCACTTGAGTACTGACCTAGGGTCTTGGACGGGATTGTACTTGGGCGGGCAGCCTGTCCCAGTGCCTGTGTCGCCATGGCAACACTGCAGCTTTTAGCGCGATAGCTCAATCAAATCTGGTGTGAGTCTGTCCACCCGAGCTGAAGATTACCCCTCTAGCTGCAATGTACATACCCCGAGTCCTTTCAGTGCGGGACTGTGCTCAACAGGGGCCATGCTTGTATTGTTCACAAGTAGGAAAGATAACATCATCTGCAAACCATCTATCTCCCATTCCTAGACCATCTCCTCCTCCCCAAATTCTCCTGCAACTTCACTTCAATGGGATAGTCTTCTTCATTTGCTATTTTTCTATTTGTCAGCTGCTGCTTTTCACCCCAGAGGTGGCTGCACTTAGGTAGTGGGTGAAGTGGGTCCTTGGATTCTGCTCTTATTATATTCCATTTCACTTTCCTTGCATTAAATAATCTTCCTCTTCCATAGGCCTGTTTGACCTCCCAGTTGGAGTTTATGGCTGACCAGTGTGCCGCGACAAATGTAAAGCCGCTGTATCTCATTCCAGAAGTCCCGTCTTTTTATAAGTGGACGTCGGCTGCTGCTTATGCCAAAGGTAAAGAGGGAGAGAGAGAGACAGTGGTTCCTTTGGGATAGAGAACCCCCAGTGCAGCCTAGAGTCCTGATCTTAATGGCAAATCAAATGGCAGCTTTACTGGTGGTTACAGCCTTTCCTGACAATTCCTTTTGCCTTCTTCCCATAGTGCAATTGACTCTCTTGTGCCTTTTTGCTTGAGTAACTCTGCCTTTCTCCCCGTGTCTGTCACCCCAGGGGATACCCTGTGCAAACACATGTGCAAGGCAGAGAAGAAGAATTTCATGGTGAGCCGTGGGGTCAGTTTCACCGATGGAACCAGGTGTGAGCAGAGCAACGGCAGAGCTGAAGCGGCTTTCGATCTGTGCGTGATGGGCAGCTGCAGGGTAAGGATTTTCCTCCCCGCAAGTGGATGGTGGATCTGGGCCAAGCTTCAGACATGGTCTCAAAGGAGCCACCTCCTTGAGGAACAAGCAAACTGCGACCCAAACTTTTGAGGCGAGCTCTTCTATAAGATCAGGATTTGTTGTGGCTGTTTGGACTTTTGGACTAACTAATTGGGCATCCCGCTTGTGCATCCAATACCAACCCTCCCCAGCCAGTCCACCCTGTTGATTATACAGTACTGTACATGTGTGTGTAATTCCTTCCTGACCAGTGCAGCAATCAGTTTATACCTTGATGCATGCGACTGAAATAACCTTGTTATCAATTCAGCTTGCATAGCTATATATGTTGTTAAGGTAAGTGGGCAGACCTGGACAGAACTAACTCTCCTGCAGCAGAGGTTTGCCTAGAGTCATACAATGGGGTCACTGGCAAAATGAGGAATAGAATTTAAGAATCCTGACTCTAAAAGCCACGGTGTAACCACCATCTGCGCTTTCTTCCTCTGCCCATGTGTATCCGTGCTCACTGGGGTTACAAAGAGAAAGGTAGCTTAAAGAATGTAACACAGGAAATGCCATTTTAAGCCGATCTGGTGGCTCTACCCTTTGCTCAGGTGTTCGGCTGTGACGGCAGGATGAACTCTGGGATGGTGCTGGACTCCTGCAGGGTGTGCGGGGGAGACAACGCCACGTGCACCAGAGTGAGCGGCTCTTACGCAGAAGGAAAAGCCAAAGGTCTGCAAGCCACAGCCCCGCTCTCCACATCAGGGTCTATCTCAGTTGCCGGATGCCCCCAAAGCAGATGCCGAGCTCTGTTCTGTGCCCATGCCACTTCTTGGATGTGGTTTTGCTTGTTTCGGTTTGGTGTGGAATATGCTGGTGGAGGCTGTCAGAGATGGAGACTGATGAGATTAATGCTCATGCAGCCTGAGATTCCCCGCTGAGCCATTTGCAGTGTGGCTTCCCTTGTTGCCATGGGCAGGGATCCTGAACTCTGGCCTGCGGGGACGAGCTCAGCCTAGCCGAGTTCTGTAAAACAGGGGGGTTGCCTGAGCAGTAAAATGTTGATCTGCCTGAGCTAGCCCCTGCCGCCACCCTCACGTAGACTTCTCTGGAGGGTAGTTTTAAAAATTGAAAGTGAGCGGAGGGCTTTGGCAGCTAGAGCGGAGGACGCTGAGGCCATCTTCCCAAGTCTGCCACTGATTCAGTTAAGCTCTCCTGGCTCTATTTGTCCCAGGGGTGACTCTGAAGTCAGTGAAGTGACACCGGGGGGAATTTAGTTCTCTGTGCCTCCGCCTGTCCTTCCGTAGTATAGCGATATAATACCTTCCGTGCAGGGGAGTTTAGAGGGTTAATTACTGTCTGTAAAGTGCTTTGAGATCCTCGGAAGGTGCACTGTGAGGGCAAGGACTGTAATTACAAATCCCCCCACTCCTTACAGAAGATGCAAAAGTGAATGTGACCGCGTCTTCTCTGTGTTCGTTTCCCAGAGTATGTTACGTTTCTAGCCCTGCCTCACAAGACCACCCTCGTCTACGTTGCCAATCGCAAACCCCTCTTCACACATTTGGGTGAGTATAATGGGAAGGCTACCAGGCTGGTTTGATTCCTGTGCCCCCAAACACGCAGGCAGTCTAGAGAAAGGGCAGACTGGGGGAAGGGTCCTGGAAGTGCAGTCTCATCACTTGTAGGGTACTCTCTGTAGAGAAGTGGGGGAAGCTCCATTGCTTGGGAGATTTAAAATAGATTGGAGAGGTCACTAGTGGATGCATAGAAGGAAGCCATTGTCTCTAGTTGATTCTGTGAACACACAATAACCTCTGCCCTGACTATTATTGATGCTTCTCTAGCTGTGAAGGTCCAAGGTCGGTATGTGGTGGCCGGGAGGGAGAGAATCTCCTTGAACACCACCTATCCGTCGGTAATAGAGGACAACCAGATCAAATACAGGGTGTTTCTCACCGAGGACAACCTGCCAAGCCTGGAGGAAGTCCATGTCGATGGGCCAACCCAAGAGGACATTGAGATACAGGTAGCTCGGTAGGGCTGGAAGGGGGATAGCCAGAACTGGCTTGGGGCTGCGTGGCTCAGGGCTAAGACCTACAAGGCAGAGTCTGATGGTGGTTGAGGCTTTGCTGATTCCCCCACAGCAGCAGAAATTGAGCTCCATGCAGGTGATGGTTTCCTTATCCTTGGAAATGGTTGAGCACATGTTCTCTGTGCGTTTTCTGTAGACTTAGGTGAAGACTGGATGGGGGAAGAAAGGAGAAAACAGTGGAATCCTGGCAGCAAATCTCCCTTGTGATGCAAGAGGTTGGTTCTCTTCCCAGGAACAAACCTGGTGGAATTACAAGGCTGTTTCTCTAATTAAGCAGTTCCCATCGTTCATTACCGAGGTTCATGCTCCAGTAGCTGACACACACATGCTGAGGCAAAGCCACCCAGAAGAGGGATGTCCCTATCAGGACGTGAATTCAGATTTGGGTTTTGGTTTTTATGGCAGACTTAATCTGAGTTTGAATGATTGGAAGTGATACATAGAGCCAGTGTTAACTTGAAATGTTTACAAAGAACATTGGCTTCATAGTGTCTATTCAGTGCCCAGTGGATGGGTGTTCACAGCGTAAGTCCCCCCACTACAGCTTGCTCTACTTGCCTGTCTCAGCAGAGGCAAAAGGGCTGAACTGGCCAGAGAGACTCTACTGCCATCAGAGACAGACCCTCTGAGTTGGGGGCGAGTGCTGGTGGGGAGCAGCAGTGGGAGAAAAGATTGCATTGTCCCTGCCTGTGCTGTAACACACAGAGATTGTCACACTCCAGGGCTTTTCACCCAGCACCTTTCACGAGCACTACGTTAATTAGAGAGTATAATGAGAAGTGATAATCAGGATAACCAAGAGGCTGCAGACACTATGTTTCAGTTAATTTATAAATTCTGGAATTAAACAGGGAACAGTCAAAGAGGCGGGAAGGAATTTAATACAGATGATGCTATTTTGTGTGTAAGGGACTTCTGAGTAGGGCAGCAAGAGTTGATTGCCTGTACCATATAGAAAGGAAGTGTCACAATTGGACCAGAGACTGTACTTGTGGCCAATCAGAAACCAGCACTGCCGCGATTCTATTAGTGGTACCTGATTGGTTGAAAAGTTCTTTTAAGGCCTTATGTCCTAACTCTGAACCATTTTTAGAATGCTGAGTTTAAAAACTTTTATTAGGGAGTACTAATAAACTCTCCAGCATGCTGATTGGCTGACAGAAATTCCATTGGCATTGGTACAACCAGGTGTTTATTAGAGGTGGGTATGAAAAGAAACCCCAGCTACTGGAGTGTTTGGAATCCACATCCAGATCTTGCACCCAGGTTCCATCTTTGCTATCCATGTGCTCAGACACATTCCTCTGACTTGATCTGGATACGCAACACCATACTGACCTGGGTTAAGCTCTAGATTTCTACACTCTTCTCCTTCCCAGGTTTATAGGAAGTATGGGAAAGAATATGGAGATGTCACCAACCCAGACATCACCTTCAGCTACTTTATACCAAAGGAGAAACAGACACATGTGTGGATTCCTCAGTTCAGGACCTGCTCGGTGAGCTGTGGGGAAGGTGAGGCAGATGTGAGAACCAATGGTTAATTGGGGGAAGCTGCTCAGGCTTGGAGGTTGACTGGCGGCTATCCACCTAAGTCCTCAAACTTTCTGGACTCACTTTGCTTATTGAAAGAAATACGCTCGGTATCGGTTTCATACATTTTATTAAAACTTATTAAACAAACTGAAATTTTAAAAAGTGGCCAGATCTAAGCTGTTATTACTAATATTAAATTAAACTAAGAATAAAGCAATACAGCTCTCAAATCATGAGCAAATCAACAAGCTAGATTCAACAATGGATTGGAATTAGTGGTGGAAAAGGCCATTCAGGAATACTCAATATAACCAATCCTTATAAACACCAAAGAGGATTCTAAGAAGGTGGCTGTGCATTTGGTTATAAACCCCAGCTAAAGAATTTGGTCAAAGTCCATCAAGTCTATGATTTAGAGCTAGTGAAGTGTCTTAATACTGAAACCAAATTATTACCTAATGTCTGATCTAGAGCCGGATGAATTTTTATGCACAAAACTTTTTTTATTTCTGTTTTGGAACTGGGCTAACAGTTCAACAGCTTATCTTTTAGAACCTTCCTCTTGATCGCGAAAAAGTTCCTTGAAAATCTTTCAAGAAATAGAGTTTTAACAGTTTATATAAGGGCTGAATTCCCATATTTGTTCTTTCTCTGACACATTTGGGGATTCACTTCTGTCTCATTGGACAAAGGGAACTCACAGTTTCTTTCTGTAAGAGCAAAGACCAGCCTGTAAGTCAGCCTAGAATTTCCTTTCCCCTTTTCAGCTGGGGACCTCAGCAATGGCGGTTCTAATATTTTACTGAACTTTCATTCCCAGGGGTGCTATTGGTTGATCACTCCTGCTTTGACCAGACCAGGAATGAAATAACAGATGATCGGCAGTGCTTGGAAACTCCACAGCCCCCTTCCAGGCAGGAGCCCTGTGTCATGGCACCATGCCCACAAGGGTGAGTATTCCTGAATGGCCTTTTCCACCACTAAGCTAAAGTCTCTTATCACTAGAGATGGGCATAGCTGGCTCTTGTCCTTTCACAGCTGGGTGGCGGGGGACTTCGGCCCCTGCAGTGCCACATGTGGGGGTGGAGCGATGGAGCGGCTGGTTCGCTGTATGAAGAAAGAAGGGGGCTTGATCCTGACTCTTCCCAATTCCAAATGCACGGATGTGCCCAAACCTGCCTCCACCAAGGCATGCAGCACTGAGCCGTGTCCCATAAGGTAATTCAGAGGCCCCCTGAATGTGTGTGTGTGGGGGGGAATAAATCATTGACTCTTTCTCCCCTTGTTTTGTGTGACAGTCCCGTGGTCAGGGTGGGTTATTGTGTTCTTCATTCCTGTGGGCTCCTTGTTCCTGCCCGGGCCATGTAACCATTTCTGTTCCTATGCCCTTCACAGTGACTCCTGCGGGGGCAACAGCTCCTCAGGCTGGGAGTGTGGGGACTCAGCCATGAGGGGATGTTTGCCCTTCCTTTCCAATCACAGAGACCAAGTGTTCTCCCCAGTGGCACGGCTCTTAATTGGGAGAAGGTCTAAGTGTTGTCTAGGCTGGAGTAGGGGACTGGGAGCCAGAACGCCTGGGTTCTTTAATCAGCTCAGCCACTACTTGCTGTGCGACCTCTTGAACATATCATGTCACCCCTCTGTGACTCGGTTTCCCCATATGTGAAATGGGAGTCGTGAGGATCAGCTGATTCATGTTTATAAAGTGCTTTGAGATCCTTGAGTGGTGCTATTATTTCCCATGTAGATGGAAGGAATCTGAGCTGGGCAAATGCTCTGCCATCTGTGGGGTTGGAGTCACCCAGCAGAACGTGACCTGTGTCCAGATTCTTGATGGACTGGAGACCACAGTAGACGACAGCCTGTGCCCGGCGGAAGAAAAACCTCTCGCTTTTGTGCCATGTGTGGTTAACATCTGTCCTCTAGGCTGGAACACAGTGAGTACGCTGGCCTGGCTAATGGGGAACCTCACACACTGGCCCGTGGAGGATCCCAGGCTGGGAAGGACCATTTTCTTGCTGGAGGTTGAGAGGGTGTTACGCACAGAGGATAGCTCATTAGTCCAGAGTCCCATGTAGTCGCTGCAGGAGCCTTGCTCACCATAGATAATGTTGCCGGGTTCATCAGGCTTTGGTGGGGGTGATTTAATTCTGGGAGGGGCCGGCTAAACCCCCTTGGGCATCATCCCACCTGCTTTCCTTCCCATGCAGCCATATTGCTCCAAGCAAAGCAGAGGCGGAAATGCTTTCGCATCTATCACAGAGAGCCATCCCCTCATGAAATCACCTCCAGTAAAGAACCCGTGGGGCCGTCTGTCAGAGGGAGCCTGGCATTCACAAACAGACTGCAGAATGAAACTGGAAGGGGGGAGTTGATTGGCTCTGGGGATTGTTAATGGGGTGTAGAGACTGTCCCCTGCAGGTCACTGGTTCTAAGCCAACCTGGGTGAGGCGTGACTGAAAGTGATGACTATCTAAGGTAGGTCAGCGATCTGGAGACAATGTGTGTCCATGTCAGAGACCCACCCCCACAGTGGGAACCAAGAGGTGCCCATGTAGGCAGTCTCAGCCAAGGGGCCAGAGACTTACTGGCCATGAAGTCTGGAGGGGCTCTCTCTCCACACGGCTCAGCCTTATTGGTGGGGCCCTGTGAGGGAAACGTCTCTTGAGTGTGCTGTGCTGCTACCACTGTGTGGGATAAACGCGGGGTTTGGCCTCCAGGGCTGTCGAGCACCTTTCGCCAGCACTAAAATCTACAGGCCAGTGTCCCACTAAAATAGTTAAAAGGAAAATGCTCAAATCTGTCTCTCTTCAGTCACAGAGAGAGATTCTTGTGGGGGCTTAGATGCACAGCTTGCATCACTGAGGGGGAGTCCTGGGGGTCCAGCCTTGCATACCAGTTTGGAAACTGCCCCTGCTCCAGCAGAAGCCTGGGGAAGTGTCTGTGAGAGAGATCACAGGTGCTGTGAGCATGGTCCAGAGCTCTCTGACACCAATGAAAAGGCTCCCTTGGTTCCAATGGGCTTGACTCAGGCCCTGGGCGAGCAGCAGCTGCCAGTCACTTGTTTTTTGCTGCTCTGTTGGAAGCAGGACAATTCGCCCTCACGGGAAGAGCTGGTGCCATTTGGGAGTATCCAGAAGGAAAATCACTCGGTGCATGTCTGGAGCCCTCTCGTTGGCGAATGCACCGTGACCTGTGGCGGAGGTGAGATGCTTGTGACGCTGCACAGAAACATTCTTTGTTCTGGGGATGAGCTCGGCTGCCTCGTGCATTCGTGCAATTAACCTTTCACCACTGAGGAGTGGGGTGTGCGTGTGGCTGTGGTCACAAGTACACAGAGTCTGGAAGAGTTAGGGGTGCATGGCTTGGGGCTTGGAGCGAGGATGCAGAGCCTTCCCCTGTAACGTTCCTGGTTTGAATCCAGAGTAGGCTGGTACTAATAGAAGGTGCCGGGAGCTTGGGCAGAGCTTGCTTGATCTGTAAACAGCACTGAGCTCCAGTGTGAGGCTGCTGCTATCAGAAATGATCTTGTTTCAACACTCGCATCCATGCCATGCTATCAGACTGTCTCCCCTTCCCGTCTAGGTGTGGCCCAGCTTCGTTATGTGTGTGTGGCTTTCGAGACCAAAGAAGAAACCCAAGAGAAACATTGTAATCAAGTGCCAAAGCCAGCGAGCAGGCTGGAAAGCTGCAATCCCATGCTGTGCCCTCCAAGGTACGAGACAGGTCTCTTTTCACTGTCAGCCTCCAGGGATGGGACCGACTGTTTCCCGCAGGGGAAGTGTTGTGTGGGTCCTGGTACAGATGTTCTCTCCATTCTTGTGTCCCCCCCCAGTTGGGAGGTGAAGGAGCTGGCTGCATGCCCAGTGAGCTGTGGAGGAGGAAGAATACCACTCTCTCTTCGCTGTGTAAGACAAGAAGGAAATACAACCCGTCCTCTTCCTCATTCCAAATGTGGTAGGATGCCCAGGCCAGACAGCACCAAGGAGTGCGGCACTGATCCATGCCCAGCAAGGTAACTGCTAGTCGCTTTAGGGCCTGGGTATAACTGAGTGAAGCCCTTGCATGCTTATGTGCCATGGGAAACCTTAGCCCAATACCCCTGATACTTCACTACCTTGGAGTGGGGAGGAGCCCCGTTGTAACAAATCTGGGGTTGTAAAAGTGGACACCACAGTTACCACCTAAATTGTGCTTAGACATTCCAGTACCCCAGGCATCTACCATGTGAACTAAAGGACAATCAGCTGTAGCCTTAAATAGGGCTGACAGCCTCTGCAGGCAAATCTCCCAAATAAGCCCATTAAGAAAATCTTTGGATCTAGTTCTCTGGAGGTTGGACCCCAAATCCACCTTAGTTCACTGATGGCTGGGGGATGGCTCGCTGAGGGTTGGAGTCGCTCATTGATGGCTGCGTTGTTCCCAGGTGGCATTACAAAATGGACTCGTGCAGTGCTAGCTGCGGAGGAGGTGTGCTGCGCAGGGTCCTGTACTGTGCGAGGGAGATCGGGGACAAGGTGGAAGAGATTGTAGCAGATGCACACTGTCATGGTTTGCCTCGCCCAGGGGAGCAGGAGCTGTGTAATCTGGAGCCGTGCCCTCCAAGGTCATTGTAATCACACTCACCAAGACCGCGTGTGCCTGGGGAGAGTGTGTGTCTTTAAAAGTGCCATGGACTCAACCCAGTGTGGTCGGGGAGCCAGGTCACAGAGGGGACCTCTGGATTGTCACTCTCTAGAAGCTGGAGACAAAGTGCTTTTGTGCTCTAGAGGAAGGGTGCTCACTGCCCAGTCACTTCTGACCCCGTAACTTCAGGCCGGAGATGCACAGCAGGGTGGTAGTGGGAGCATGTTCAGCACAGGCTGGCGAGGAGGGTGTGTGGCTTCTAGTATCTGTCTTTGTTTTTGATGCTGCAGGAGGCTGTTTACTGGGCTGAAATAACACAAGAGTTGGTCTGTTCAGGATAGGTCAGTTCCAGGGGGGTGGAAATATCACGAGAAGACCAGGTCTTGACTCATTTCAGCCTGTACATGTCTCCCTGAGGGGAGTGGGGAAAGGGCTTGGGATGCAGGTACTGTGAACACCCATGCAAATATTGAGCTCATGGGGTTTCGGCAAAACCCGAAGATGCTGCTCTACAGCTTTCAGAGGACCCACTTCCACATCATCCCCAGATATTCTAACCTTGCCACAGGGCCGGGCTCTGTTCCAGATGTGGATTGGAGCCACAGTCAGTTGGGATGATCCCAGGCTGCAGTGTGCATGTGGCTGAGGAAGGGAGTCTATGGATGACTGGGAAAGTGGGAAGATGAGGAAGTCTCAGGGTGTGCTTTTTAGCAGGGGCTGGTGGGAGGAGGGGAATCAGTCCTCACTGAATTTTCTCCTTCCCCTTGGATCAGATGGAAAGTAGCAGCGACTGGTTCGTGTTCCTCTTCTTGTGGGCTCGGCTTAGCCACACAATTGATTACCTGCGTGCAGCTCCACCAAGGCCTAGAGACCGAGCTGGAAGAGAGTTCTTGTCCGGAGGCCGAGAAACCCCTCCCCAGCATCCCCTGTTTCATCAGAATGTGCTCCTATGAGTGGGGTTTCAGCGAATGGACAGAGGTACCTGCTATCCTTCTAACGCAGCGCTAAGTGCAGGAGCTGTGCAGTGCTCTGGCTTCATAGCAAATGCCAGGACTACCATTATAGGAGAAATAACTCCTCTCTCGCACACTGCATGGTGTTAGCATCCATCAAAATACCAAACTGTTCCTAGGGATGTCATCCATCTTGCCTTCCTCTCTCCCTCCCTGAGCAGGGTATCTGTGCAGCCCCCACGTTGCTAGACTTCTGGTCTTTGGCTGCTGTTTAAAAATTGCCGTTGCATGTTTTGGGGCAATGTGCTCCATGCAAATCTTTTCTGAACTTTGGTCAAACCCTTCCCCTGTCAGACACCCACCTAATCACTATTGTGCACGAGTATTGATACATCTGTGGGTCTCAGGGTCCTTCGGTAAGGTGGCTCAGCACTTTAATCTCCATTTCACAGCTGGGGAAACTCAAGGACGTAAAGGTTAAATGCATTGGCCAATATCAGTGGAACAGCTGAGACTATAACCCAGGTCTCCCTACTCCCTGATGTGCACTTTAGCCATTGAACCTCCTTCCCCCTGCATAGAACCCTGACTGTGGATTTATAACGGCCTCTGGGTTTCTTCCGCTGCAGTGCTCAGCGTCGTGTGGGAACGGCATTCAGATGCGGCAGGATTTCTGCCTCAATCCGAAAACCCACGAGCACGTGAACCCCGTCTTCTGCATGCGCTCCCCCAAGCCTATCACGGTGCGTGGCTGCTCTGCCAGCCCCTGTCCTGAGCAGCCTGCGGTGGATGGGTCCTCGGGAACAGAACGCCAGATACCAACTTCAGCTACGAACCCGATAACGACAGCAGCCACCATTTATCCCGAGAGGCTGGAATACAAAGCCCTGGATCGTCTTCCAACCAGGGTGCTGGCTCCTTCACCCAAACGCCCCGAGGAGCTTTCAGCGGGGGAGGAGGACACTGATGAAGTGTACAGTTAGGTGGTGATTACATTGGGTGATGTCCTTAGCCAGTACTCCAGCCAGGAGTCTGAGATCCTCCCGCACTTAGGCAGTACTCTGGCAGGGAGCACTGCAGTAGGAAATTTGTCTGGGTCAAGACTTCAGATTCCAGGCTCATGATCATTGAAAATCAAATGAAATTCATTGCAGAGCCTAGTTCCGGCCCACAGCAAGCTCAGATCCAGGGCAGCTCCCTCTCAGCTCAGGAGGGTGAAAGCCCCAAGCGGGTACAGCACATTGGTATGGCTAGTGACGGGCAAGTTCTGCTCAGAGTTCACCTGTTCTGCTTTGCTGTGAAGAGCATCTCGCTAGGAGCTGCATGGAACATTCATAGCACAAGCCAGAAGCCCCCGGTACGCACCTTGATTCGGGTTTGCTGCAGACTGAAAAGTCGGAGCGGATTCACTGAAAGTCTTGCTGTGGGTCACGCCTTCCAGGCGTCATGGGCCACCCATCAGAAGGGAGTTAGGAGCAACAGCTCTCTTCCCAGGGCCTCCTGCATTCTTTGAACTGCAAGCACCTCAGGGCTGTGTGTCTTGTACAGAGGTCAAGCACACTGTTGGCACGTGTTCAGGAGCAGTGATTGCAGTCTCTGCTCCAGGGAGCTTGCAGACAGTACGGTGCACATGCCACGATGTATAGGGAGTGGTGTCAGTGGGTGTACGTTCCTCCTGCTGCACGTACTCATCCGCGGTGTCTGTGCTTTTGGTTTTATTGCGCAGGTGTCTGTGGGAGGCTCTTCCTCAACTCCACTGGGGTCATCAACATGACCGGCCTGCAGGTCAGTGACTGCACGGTTTCCATCGGACGCCCCTTGGGGGAAGTGGTAACAGTCCAGGTGCTGGAGAGCTCCCTAAACTGCAGTGCAGGTACGTTTCAGAGCCAGCAGAGCTCATTCCTGGCAGGGGACTTCCAGAACCCTGCGTCTGCCTCCTCCTTGATACTTCTATGTACACGTTTGCTGGGAGTCCTGCACGTCCATTGTTGGGGACAGGCACCAGGGTGTTCTCAGTAGAGGGTCTCCAGCTATGGACCAGCCCAAGTGCGTTAGCCCCTGAAACACTACGCAAGGTTTATCTTTTCGGTCAAGTCTTTACCAGGTGGGACTAAATTAAGCCATTGCCTTTTCTTTCCCAATTTTTTCTGATTTCTTCCTTGACTGGTGATAGGTATGTGCATGGTGGGGTAGAGTGGGGGTGAAAATTACTTCCCATTTTGGTCTGTTATAAAGTGATGCTTTTCAAGTGTGATGGGCCCAGATGCTGCAATGATGGGGTCTGTGCAGGCTAATAAAGTAAATCAAATCACTTTCATGGCTGACATTGACCAGCTAAGGGCTAGATGTAAGAAATGTGGGTTGGAATTCCATGGCCTGTCTGACACAGGAAGTCAGACCAGATGATCATAACAGCCCCTTTCAGCCTTAAAAACGAAGGACGGATGTGTATTCTGAGCTTCTCAGGATAGAAGTGTAAGTTCCACCAGGGGCTTCTCATTGAATCATGGGTCTTATGCTCCCAAGTGCAGTTCATTTACTGCCTGGAACCAGAACACATCAAATATTCTGTCATTCCAGATAACTACCTACTGGGAAATACTATAAAAGTTTTTCAGAATAAAGCACACAGATATATAGAAATGTTTAAGTCCAACCCAATAGCTCTTATGTAGAACAGTCTTACATACTTTACAAGCAGTGTCTTAGACAGTGAATTACTAGGTTTGGCAACGAGTCATTTACCCACTAAACATCTGCTTCTGTTTTTAAGTTTTCTTCTCCTGATCAAGAATCCTCCCATCCTGAATTGATATCTTTGTTCTTGTTTATCTTGCGTTACACAAATGTTCAGGGCAGAGACAACGTCATATTTATATTTGTAAAGCCCTGGATAACTTGTGGTGCTACTTAAATGTTTTTAACTATCTTAATAAAGTGCGTTGTGTATTAGTGTTAATGTAGAAATGACCGCAGGGCCATGATGGAGCACAGCCCTTGGTGATGGTGACTCCATCTTTTGAGATGAGACATGAAATCAAGGTCCTGGCCACTGGTGGTCATTAAAGAGTTCACGGCACCTTTTTAGCAAGGTATTAGCGACAGCCTCCTTGCCAGATTCCAGTGTGCCCAATTATAATCTTGCTCCTTAAAATATCCTTGTGGTTTCATTTAGATACCTGATTCTTCTCCACTTCTTTGCTTGAACTGTTACGTAGCGCTGTTGTGTGCTGTTAAACAGCTGCTGTGTTCCATGCCAGAGGTGCTGCATTTCATTGATGGGTGAAGTGATCATTACCTTAGTCTCTAAAGCAATTTCTTAGAGCTGTAAAGTATACGCCTGTCTGTTGTATCCGACTGTGCCGTCACGACAGCGTGTGTGTTCTCATGGAGGTGTATATGAGGCGCAAGATTGCAAACAGATGTCACATGGGAATGTGCAGGCTCTTGCTGAGGACTTGGCATGACGCTTGGCCCTTTTTCCAGTCCGTTTTTTGCATCTGTCGTCCTCAAAGGGTTTACATCTTTGATTGACAGTTGCTATCCATTCACGTCTGTCCTTGGCTGTGTCTTCAAAGTTATCACCTTTTATGCCGCAGAAAGTGAGACTCTGCTTAAGGGAAGCGTTTTCATTGACCACCCTTCCTGCGATCATTGCCTCGACGCTGGTTGTTTTTGCTTTTTCACGGATGTTAACCTTTGAGACGTTCTCTGTAAAGTACTTTGCGGTAAAAGGGTCCTTTATCACTATTTCATTTTATTTCAGGGGAGATCGTGCTGTTTTCTGGACGGACGATGTGGCGGACAGGCTGTAAGAAGCTGACGGTGTCATCCGTAAACTCCAAGACCAACACATTGATGGTGAGACAGCGCCTCCTGCTGCCAGGGAATGGTGTTGTTCTTCAGTACAACAGCAAAGCAGCTGCAAAAAAATATTATCAAGGTACTTTGCTGAACTCTTCACTGTGGCTTTAGGGCCGGGGCAGGGAAAGCAAGGCCCACTGAGTTTCACTGTGCAGTTCATGGCTGCCCATGGAGACCAAAGGGCCCAGAGATGTTGCTCCTTCACCAGGGAGGCCTCTCAGCTGAAGGCAGAATATTGAATGTTGGGTACAGTCGTCTCCATTGGCTGCCCTTCTATATTGTAGCTGAGTCCCTGCAAGATTGCATGTGCTTTGAGATCCCCTTCTAGAGAGCACCAGGGAACTTTCTGGGCGTGCTTTCTTTTGTATGGACGTACCAAACAGTGTTCCAAATTGCTTTCTCTCCTACCCCGCTTCCCCATCCCAGACTGTGATGTGCAGCTGTTTGGTCCCTGGGGTGAAATAGTGAATCCTGGACAGTTGCCGGACCCAAAACGACAAGTGGCATGTCGGACCTTTATCAACGTGGCTCCACGGTATCGCATAGCCATCCATGCCCTCTACATGGACCTGGGGACTGAAAACAACCAAACACACTCCAATTACATCTCGGTGAGACATCAGCCTGGGGCGGGGCACCTCTAGCTCACGCTTTTCCCCTCACAGGCCCTGAGAAGTTTGCTTCTACGTTCGAGCTTCAAAGCACATTGGAAATCATATAGAGCCAATTCTGATCTCAGTTACACCAGTGTAATGTGATGCGCTTCTCTGAGGCGTCCTGGCATAGCACAAACAATGCTCTTGCTTGAAAGAGGCAGACTGCTATGTGATTGTGATTCATTCCTTTCTTTGTTCAGATACGCGATGTGAATGCCATGAAGACAACAGTGTTTCGTGGGAAACAGCTGTTCTTCTGGGAATCGACGGGGAGCCAGGCTGAAATTGAATTTAATGAAGGCTTTACAGAAGATCGTGTCAGTTTCCGAGCAGTGTACTGGGTCAGAAAGCCCAGATAAATGGAAACAAGGGACACCCCAGCCAGGGAATCAGTGGATCAATTAGAGTCAGGACTCCCTGCTCTGCCACTGATTCACCGTTTGACCTTGGGCAAGTCATTTAACTTCTCCGCCTCAGTTTCCCCTTCTGTTTAATTGGAATAACAATACCTGTCTACTTCACAGGGCTGCTCAGTTAATATTTGTAAAGCATGTGGAGATGCTCAAGTGAAAGGCATTTTATAGCTGTCAAATATTATGATTCTCTTAAAAGTTTTTTCCGGTCTCTCCCAACTAGTAGTGAGACACTTTGCCGGTTTGAAACGAATGACTGTGATCTAATGTCACCTTGCTAGCAGGGTCTGGTCTGCTCACAGTGCCTCAGCCTCCACCGATGAAGATGTAGATTAGAGCAGTTAGTGAAAGTCAGCAGCTTAACGCTTCAGCATTTTTCCTTTTGGCCAATGGTATGAATGTGTGTCGCGGACGGATAAACCTTTCAGAATTGATGGACCTGATGCTCCTTTACGCTCTAGCAGTGTACAAGGACCCTGACATTTATACCCACTTGACTATCAGAATGGTGGAAAGAGGCCTTATGCAGAAATGAGAATTGGGCACTACATGTCCTGCAGCAATAATAGTTTTTCCCAATATTTAGGTAGAGAACTCGTCCTGCTAATGATGAACTCGGTGCCACAATATACTCTGGCCGAGAGTTCCACAGGGAGGGTGACTGTGTGTTGTGTGAAGAAATACTTCCTTTTGTTTGCTTTAAACCTGCTGCCTGTTAATGTCGTTCGGTGACCCCTAGTTCTTGTGTTGTGAGAAGGAGTAAATAACACTCCCTTATTTACTTTCTTCACACCAGCCATGATTTTATAGACCTCTGTCATTTCCCCCCTTAGTCATCTCTTTTCCAAACTGAAAAGTCCCAGTCTTATTAACCTCTCCTCATATGGAAGCTGTTTCATACCCCTGATCATTTTTGTTGCCCTTTTCTGTACTTTTTCCAAAATCATGAATCAGGCCTCAAATATCAAGATGTTGGCTTAAAAATCATGAGCTTTTTAAAAAAAAAAAGATGTTGGGTTCTTATTCATTGTTTTCTGGTGTCTAAACCTTTAGGTCGCACTTGGTTCATGTTCTCTGCAACCACGAGAGCCAGAAAAAAACCAAAGCTGAGATTCTAATGCACTCCCATGATTCCAGGAGCAGGGGCCTTAAGAAAAACTCCAAATATTGCGAGACGCATGATAAAATCATGAGAGTTGTCAACGCCACATTTAAACGGTGCTTTCCTCCTGTCTCTAATGGGAATGGGAAGATTTCCAGGAAGACGAGCGATTTGGAATGCCTCGTTGAAACACACAGCAAAATCCCTCTTCACAAGAGGGGGAAACACTTTAAGAACTGCCCCATAAAATTAAATCCTATCCAAGGGACTCTCTTTCCAAATGATTGAGATTTGGCAGCTCTGGAAATCACTGAACACTGAGAGAGAGAGAAGAGAGGTGGGGTGAAGGGTGGAGTGGGAGTTTCCCTGAGTCCCTCCCAAACCAATCCCTTCTAATCAGCCTCAGCTCAGTACATTCTTTGGTTTGCATATAGAGACGCACCCTCCGTCATGTCTCCTACCAAGCCGCTTGGTCTGACAGACCTGGATCCTGCCCTCGCACACTGGCCACCTTGGCAGCATGTCCTAGGAGTTAGCGCAGCCCAGGGCACTGGGAGTCAGGATTCCTGGTTCTGCTCCTGGCTTTACCACTGACGTAATCTGTGTAACCTTGGGCAAGTCCGTTCACCTCTCTGGTGAAGCCAAAGTGCAGAGACACGCACAAGAATGAAAAACGCGAGCGGAGAAGACAGTTCACCAGAGCTGTTGAACCCACACGGACGTAGTGGGAGTGGGGTGGGGTTGGGGGTCTGAACGCAGGACATCAAGGAACGCTTGTGTTCCCAGACTGGCTCTTACAAACGCTCCCTCTGTGTTTGAAAGATGCTTTATAAAGGCAAGATAGCAGCACATCTACGCCCAGGCGCTTGCATTTGCACACTCAGGCAGCCTCACAAGCAAGCCTAGGCCCGTGCACTCGCAGAGGTCACACTCACACACAACCTATGGCCACAGGCTCAGTCACTCCTCAGCCAGCTACTGCTCCTCACTGTGGCCAGGCAGGGCCCTGCCCACTTAGCTATTTAATGAGAGGGTGACATCAGAGTCCTCCCTCTCGGAAGGGAGGGGGCCCATAATGCAACACGCAGGGAGACGTGGAAGCTGTGCTACTGCTGGGGACAGAGGCTCTCCATTGTCAGCAAGAACAGAGCAGCTGTCAGGGGCCAGGCCGGGTCCCTGGGGCGGTGGTGAGGGGCCCCGCCGCAGGACGGGTGTGAGGAGCTGTCACTGACTCGTGTGGGGGTGTGTGTGTGGGGGTGTCCCCTTCTGCTGTGGCTCAGGTGCAAAGGGGGGGCTGCCCCTAACCCCTGCGGCGGGGGCACACAATGAGCTCCCAGGAGGATCAGTTCCAACAAGCAGCCCCTGCGCCAGCTGCCTCTTCGGCGGACGATGGCATGACCTGGTGGTACAAGTGGCTGTGCAGGATCGCCGGTGTCATCGGGGGCGTGTGTAAGTAGCCCTAAGGTCCTGCTTGCCGGATGCCCCTGGAATAACCTCCAGGGATGGGCCGTCCTGGGTCAGCGATGCTGATCTGTGCCCACCTGCCAGTGACTGGCGATGAAAGAAGGCTTAGGTCCTAGCAGCAATGGTCTGTCTGCCTGTCTGTCTAATCACAGCCAGACAAAGATCCAGAAGCACATTGTCTAGGTGCGGGAATCAGAGTGATTTTAACTGGAGCCTGCGTTGTGCACGCTTTGATTGTTTAACCCGCCTGGGCCTCATTGGGAAGCACTTTGGGATCCTGGGGGAGGAACGTCATTCTACACATAAATCATTACTCTTGTGCCAAATTGTGACGTTTCCTCTTCAGGTGGAATGCTCCTGGGAGGCAATGGAAGCCGGGTGTGAAGCCCCGATCCTGCAACGTGTAGCAGGCAGAGGGATGGCACTTGGACTTTAAGGGGGCTCTGCATGGGCAAAGCAATCCGCGTGCTGTTTGCAGGCTCGGGGGTTGGTTCATTGTTGTTACTGACCATTCCATGCTTCTGTGTTTCCACTTTTTCTTTTCCTTGCTGATCTCCTGGTTTCACAGTGGTTCTGTGTGTGTGTGTGTGTTTGCTTCTGTTATTATTAACCCACGAATAGAGACCCCAAAAGGATAAAATTGAGCCTTTTTTTTAAATAAGGGATTTTATCTTTGAAACAAACAGAAGGGAGATGGCACAAAGCAGGAGAGCTGTGCTGGCTTGTTAATTACTTGCCCCTGAAATTAACAAGCTCCCATGGAAAGCGTCAAGGCAGTTCCACCAGGGATCATTGGGTCATATTAGGTTGTGCTGCTCCATGGTTTGACAAGATGAATAGATCTTAAAGCCAGAAGGGACTGTTACGATCACCGCGTCTGGCCTCCTGCATAGCGCAGGCCGGAGAATTCCACCGGGTGCCTGTTCCTGCATCGAGCCCATCACTTCTGGGGACGTGAGAGCGTGTCTCTTAGAAAGACGTTCACTTTTGATTTGTTCAGCGTGTGCTGTAACGTTGCATCCATTCCCGTTCTCTGTCTCCGCCTCCTCGGTTGGCTCTTGTTCTGGAGTTGGAGCGGGGGCGGCAGGTTTGCTACAGTTCCTTTTGTTAACCTGAGGATGTGCCGGGCTGGGGCTTCAGAACACGCCGCACAGCTGAGGCGCATGTTGGCAGCTGCATTTCTGGTGTGGTGAAAAGATGTAACAGAGTTGCTCCTACTGGGTGAAATTCACCTCAGTGCACAGCGCTTCTTGCAAGGCCCTCCCTACCTGGCATACAGTCAGGAAATTTGCTGAAGAGAGTCTCCCTAGGGCTGGGAGGGAGGAATCTACCTCACAGGGTGTGAGTGCTACCAGAGCTACCTGTAGGCTTCCACTCCAGCCTCAGTAGTTTCAGTGCAGCACACAGTCCTTGGCGAGCTGCAGTTTTTAGCAAAGGATGGTTGGGAGCCACAGAAATGCTCTGGGCTGAGGGTGCAGAGCTGTTATGTGCCACGGCCAGCATTGCCAACTTCAAGCCTTAAAAAAATCACCAGGGTGCTTTAAAATCATGAGATTGGGGAAAATAAGACATTTGGGTTCTTTTTCTTTGGCTTCTGAGCATTTAGGGCACACGCGGGTCATGTTTCCAACTTTTCTCTGCAACCAGGAGCACTCGAAATGTACTTGGTGTAAAAACATGAAAGCTGAGAGTCTCACCTATTCACATGATTCCAGGTGCTGGGGCTGTCCGGCAAACATCAGATTTGGCAAGAGTTGCGGTCAGGCTCTTATGATCAGTAACAGTATTGCAAACAAACCAGGAAGGCCGGAAAATCAACGTATACACCTGATAGTTTCTTCTTCTTGTGATTTTGCCAGTGTAACAGAGCGCTGACTCACCAGTGCGGCACCTCCTGCTGGTCAGTCTGGGAATTAGCTCACTTCAGCTCTTGGAGCGCCCTCTGCTGGCCAGTGTCTCACCTGTCTCAGGCCCCCATGCTCCTGGACCCCAGTGCTCTTTACCTTGGGATTCTGCCCCAGCAACACCCCCACACTCTGGGTCTCCCCTCCCAGGGGAACCCCAACCCTCTATACCCACCTTGCCTCAGTGGCTACTGCCAGTCATCATCTAGCTCCCTTTCTCTGGGGCAAACTGTAGTCAGTAATAGCCACTCATCACTGGCCAGGGGGTAGGACCAGCGGCCTCTGCCTATCCCAGGGCTGCCCCTCTTCAGCCCCGGTACCTCTTTAGACCCTAGACAAGGCCTCAGCCTGGGGAGTTGCCAGGCTGGTGCTCCCCAGCTCCTCTTGCCCTTCCCCAGCACTGCTCTGCTTGAGATACCCTCTGCTCCCAGGCAGCCAGGCCTTTCTCACCACAGGCACCAACTTTCCCCCCCGGCCCCCCCCCCCCCCCCCTTGACCCCCCCCCAAATCCCCGCCCTGGCCCCACCTCTTCCCCGAGCGCGCCGCGTTCCTCCTCCTCCTCCTCCCTCCCACTGCTTGCTGCGCGAAACAGCTGTTTCGTGGCACAAGCGCTGGGAGAGAGGGGGGAGAAGCAGGACTCGGCGGCACGCTCAGGGGAGGAGGCGGAGGTGAGCAGGGCTGGAGTGAGACTCTAACCCAGCTCCTCCCTTAGCCCTTCTTATCAGGGCCTGATTAAGTGTGGCCCCAGCTGTGGCCACTTCCCCATTCAGCCTACCTTTAACCTCCTTTTCCAGGAGCGGGGTAACTGCCCTGCTACAGCCAAGTAGGGAAAAAAGATGCTGAGCGATTCTTGAGCAAGTAGAGGCCAAAGTTAATGGCAGGTAACAGAAGGGACAATTCTCTGAATCCCACATACTAACAACGATGTCTTTTCAAAGAGCTTCATATCAGGGAAGCAAAATAACACGAGGCAGGTTCCCAGAGTGCAGGGAGACAACACCATTTGCTACAGGACTCTGGACTGTATCTTTAGCCTTTGTGGGTCACTAAGAAATGGAACCAATTTATTCATATTTTAGTTAATTGTATCCAGGCTGCTAAAAAGAAAGAGAGTTTATTCATAAAATGCCAGATTCATTCAATTACAAAAGGGGTTTGTATTGTAATGGTTTCAAATGCTAGCCTAGGGAGAGTCAGCGCCAGTGGAGCTGTGACTGCTGATACCTGAACTTAGCCCAAAATATATTAGAGACAGAACTGTCTAGTGGTTGGAGCAGGTGACTGGGGCTCAGGAAAGATGTGGACAAATTGGAGAAAGCCCAAAGAAGAGCAACAAAAATGATTAAAGGTCTAGAAAACATGAGCTATGAGGGAAGATTGAAAAAACTGGGGTTGTTTAGTCTGGAGAAGAGAGGACATGATCAGTTTTCAAGACCATAAAAGGTTGTTACAAAGAGGAGGGAGAAAACTGTTCTCCTTATCCTCTGAGGATAGGACAAGAAGCAATGGGTTTAAATTGCAGCAAGGGATGGTCTAGATAATGCTTAGTCCTGCCATGAGTGCAGGGGACTGGACTAGATGACCTCTCGAAGTCCCTTTCAGTCCTATGATTCTATGAATTATAGAGGAGTGAATTCTTTTGCTAAGAGTTCATTTTAGCTCCATGTTCGCTGTGTGCTTCTTTGTGATTCAGCAAATTAGTTAATTGAATAAGCACCAGACCTGTCCGTCTTCCACACCACAAATCCCAGCAGACATTTTCATAATTGAAAAGCTCCCCTGTGGCCTTGAACTGGAAAAGAAATCTTGACTGACAGCTGTTTGTTTCTGTTGGCTACTAAGGAAGGCATTGATAAGAGTGAGGGAATGGTTTTGTCACTGGTGTTGTTACACTGAGGGTTAAAACAATCTCTTGCTTAGCTGAGAGTCGTACGGAGGCATTCTGCAGTCAGGTTTGTTTTGGGGGTGGGTCCTCATAACAAGAACCCCCAAATCATTATTGTTTTTTTAAATGTATTCCAAGAAGTTATTAGCCCTGGTGTGTAGGCCAAATTTGTGCTTGGATTATAGCATTCTGCCCTCTAAGTTCTCTCTATGGTTTCAGCTGAATGTGTGATCTTCCTAAATTTCCTACACTGTCGTGTAGTTTTGTTGTGAGTGGTGAATATCAGCTGCTGTGTTCCACCCCAGAGGAAGTTGTGTTTCCGTGGTGGGTGAAGTGATCCCTGTATATAACAGGTCTATCAGTTTGAAAGTGCTTTCGGATGACAGCTGCTATGTGACTCTTAAGTGGTTCCTACTTATGATAATCATGCACTTTCTTATGGGCAGTGTGAGTGCCTGAAGCCCTGGGTTTAACTGCCCACCTCCCCTGCTCACAAGCCGATGCTTTTATCTGCTAAGATGTATCAAGGACAAGCAGTAGAGCTGTCTATGCCCTGTCTTTGTGCCAGCAGCTGGTCCCACTAGCCCTGCCTGGAGCTCTGGTTCCAGTGGGAGCACACGCAGGCCTCACTATCAGATAGTTTAGGAAGCATTGAATAAAGAATCTCCTGAACCCTGCAGGATGTTTCAATTTCCTGTTAGTGCATGTATCCTTAGGGAATAGGGCACTGGACTGAGCCTCAGAAGACCTGGGTGCTGGAGCTGGCTCTGCCACTGGTTTGTTTGTTGGGTGACCTTGGGGAAGTCACTCTGCCGCTCCGTGCCTCAGTTTCCCCATCTGTGAAATGGGGATAATGATACCTCTGTTGTAAAGCAGCACTAGATAAGAGTTATTATTATTTCTCCTTTGTCTTTTCTTCTCTCCGGCTGACCTCTCGCACTGAGTCTTCATTTTCTTTGGAATGCGTTAATCTCCTTGAAATACCCCTGATGGACCTTTTTAGAAAATCGTACTCCTTAGTGTTTCCCAAAGGGTGGGCTCCAGTGGCCGAGCACAGGAAGTCCTGAGTTTTCACTGTGATAGTTCAGTGGGTGAGTTTGGGCAAGTCCGGAGTTCACACTGGGTAAGTTTGGGCAAGTCACTTTGCCACCCCGTGCCTCAGTTTCCCCATATGTGGAAGGTGCTAATTATACTGGGTTTTAAGGGTTCATTAATGATTGCTTTAAAAACTCCCCCACGTTGCTCTCTGTTTTCTAAGATGAGGTACAACCACACAAGACACACCACAGGCAGGGCAATGACCCATGTAGACTCTAATCTATGGAAATCCTTAATGCTGAGTAAGCCACAGCTTTCAAACACAGAGAGACACCAGTCATTTGCATTGCATGGGTTAAAAAACCCCAGCAGCCTCTATACTAACCTTTAGAGACCCTATTTTAGCTGGAGTTTTGTTTAGTATTGT
This sequence comes from Trachemys scripta elegans, assembly GCF_013100865.1. Lineage (NCBI taxonomy): Eukaryota > Metazoa > Chordata > Testudines > Emydidae > Trachemys > Trachemys scripta. Next base: position 17,315,399 of record NC_048314.1, read on the forward strand.
TATTCCTTATTGAGCCAGCCGCTGGCTCTGTTCTACGCGCCCTCCTCCACACCTGGGCTCTGGTTACCCTGGGCATAAAGGCAGCCTCTTATTGTTAGTTGAGGAGACTGGCTGTATCGAATGCAGGTGACACTTTGCAAGTTTAATGAGCTGCTAGGTAAATGCATGCACTCCAGGCTCACAAACTGCTGGCTGCCTTCTTTTCTTGCATTACCTACTCAAGGCCTCGTGGGTTATTTTGGGGCTTGCTTGGTCAAACAACTGCTTCCATATCTGCAGAAAGACGGCCAGGTTCTGCTCTGAGTTCCACCCATGTCTGCCCAGAGTAGCTCCGGATAAGTCCCTACGACTCCAGAGGAGTCACTCTGAATTGACAGCGCTGTAGACGAGAGAGGGATTTGGCCCATTTGTCAGTTCTTGTTTCTGCCTTCGGTTCGCTGCAGACTGCAGCTATTTTTTCGTTTGACTGTTTACTTCTTGCCAAAGATGCTGCCGTTGGAAGGCCGTGCTGCCGGCAGGTAGCTTGTTGTTTACCTCAGGGCCAGTTACACGTGACTCGAGATTCTTCAGCAAATAAAAGCAGAGGCTCCATTAAAATGACTTAATTTGAAAGCAAACACACTGGGGTTCGGTATAGCCCTGAATGCCGGTAGAAACACAAGCCTGAAGGACGAGTGTCCTGAGGCAAAGGCACCCCGTGATCTTGTCTTAGGCTGTACTCCGAATTTGGCTATCTCCTAAATCCCAATCATTCTGGCCATTTTTCTCTCCCCTTCAGTGTGGATTGGTCTATGTAGTTGTTATTCATATCATAGTAGTGGCTACAGGTGACAATTGAAATCAGGGCCCTATTGTGCTAGGTGCTGTACATACAAGTAATGAGAGGTACTCCCTGATCTGGAGAGTTTAAATACAGGCTGAAGAGGGAAAGCACAGGTGCAGAGACTTGCCCAAGGTTACACAGCAGGTCAGTGACAGAGCCAGGATTTAAACCCAGATCTCCTACTTGCCAAGCCAGTGCCCTGGCCACTAGATCACGCTGCCACCTCTATGTGCGTCGTGGTTTATTTTTCACATGAATTAAAATCATTCTCTTTGCTTTTAAGCCTGCGCACTTGCTGGCCTTTGGAACTGCGTGACCATCAACCCCCTGAACATAGCGGCCGGGGTGTGGATGATGTAAGTACGCTTGTTCTTCCCTCTTTGCCCCAGCGCGGCTGGTCTCGACTTTGGAATCACCATTTAGCAGCGGCAGGCGATAGAGCTGCGCTTTGTGGGCAAATAACTCGGCGCTCGCGTTTTGTAATGGCCACCTACCGCTGCGAGAGATCACTGTCTGTCTCATGGGACGTGAGGCAGCTGGGTTAGCCTAGCGTCCTGATCTTCCCCGATCTTGCCGTCTGCAACTATCAGGAGACTCTGATCCAGAAGAAAACAGGGGCATCCTGCATGCAAATAAACAGGGTCCCTTCCTGAAGCGCCGCTGGTTGCAGATGTCTTACAGGCTTCTACGTCTGCTGCTGCAAAGCTCGTGCGCAAATCCTGGTGATCACTAAGGATTTACCCAGCAAGGCTTCGGGCCGGATATGGCTTGAAGTAGCTGCTGTGGTGACCTGAACTGCCCCAGTGATACGTGGGGAGTAGGCAGTAAAGCGTGTAACCTGCCACTCGTGGAGGGGATGGGCAGCAGGAGATTAACAGGAGTGTAAGGTCAAGTGTGTGTGGACTGGGCATTTTCACCCAGTTTGGACCAACCTACACTTCACGTGTAACTTACGCCCCCATTTACGTCGCTGCTGAGCTAGGCTTTCAGGGCAGGCTCCTCGGCTGTGCTAGGCTCATGCTCCGTGTAACTGGGGGGGGGCGGCATCTCTCACTTGCCCGGCCTAGCTTGGTTCACCAGGGTCATTCCCCTGTCTCAGGATTGCTGGAGTGCACTTCACTGGCTCCATGCTACCCTGGCGGTCCCTGTGTGAAAGGGGGAGTCCCACGTGGCCAGTTCAACTGGACTGTTGGCCACTGGAGTGGGGGAGGAGGCAGAATCCGGCCCCATGTAATAAAATCTCTCTGACTGTTAAGAATCGGAGCTGTTTGGATCATTGGCAGACGTGTGAACGGGACCCCGACTGTGAGAATCGAGTTCCCTCTCCGGAGCGTGCTGATGGGTTAACTCTCTTTTGCTTTGTCTTGAAGGTTAAATGCCTTTATCCTGTTCCTGTGCGAAGCTCCATTCTGCTGCCAGTTTATCGAATTTGCAAACGCGGTGTCTGCGCGGGCGGATAAGCTGCGGCCATGGCAAAAAGCTGCCTTCTACTGTGGGTAAGGACTGGTGGCCGGCTCCAGCTGTGGGCCGGCGGGGGGAGGCTGGCAGAGGGCTTGGACGGGTGGTTTAGTGGACTTTGGCCCTGATTGGTGGGTTTGGTGGCCTGTGATATACGGACGAGAGGATCTGGTGGTCCCTTTCGGCCTTGAACGCTAGGGGTTACGTCCACACTGCACCTGGAAGCAGCCTCCCAGCCCAGGCAGACAGACTCATGCTAGCTTCACTCGAACTAGCGCACTAAGAAGAGCAGTGTAGAGGTTGCCGCCCTGCTAGCGGCTCAGACTAGCCACCTGAGATCGGACCCAGGGGGTCAGGCAGGCTTGGACTTGGGTGGCTAGCCAGAGCCATTGTCCCTATTGTTCTGAGTGCTGGACAGAACCAGGAAATAGACCATCCCTGTCCTGGAGGATTTGAAATTACACCAGTCTCAGGGAGGTCATTATCAGGCCCTTGAGCTTTTCAGTCTGTGCACCTCAGGCACATTAAGGACAAAGCCCTGAGGAAGGGGCACTGCCTAGCTGCGCCAGCCCAGGGAAGGGACAGTGCTCACGATTTCTGCCCTGCTTCCAGGGGGAAATAGTGTGAGCAGCAGCTGATCACTGCCCACCCTGTGCCAGCCCCGCTGCACTGGCTGGCCTGTGGGTGGAAGAGCCAAGGTTCTGCCCAATCCTGTGAGGAGGGGGATGTGCCGGACTCAGCAGGAATCAAGGCAGAATTTGGCCCTTAGTGGAGAGGTCAGCCCAGGGTGTCACAGAGAGCACGTGCATTGCTTCCAGGGGAAGGGAAGAGTGCAGCCACTCCCAGCTGGTAGGAACAGGGGCCTGCATTGGGTAGGAGTCTACTGAAATCGCAGAGAAATCACACCATTTTCATGGGTTGTTCATGGCATAAATAGCAAATTTTGCGGAGATGTTACTAAAAAAACCCACCGTTATTTCTTCACAGTGTTTCTCAAACTAGGGGCCCGGGCCTAGAAGGGGGTCGCAAGCCTATTAGGGGTTGTGGTAATGCCACCCTCACTTTTCCACTGCTGCTGGTGGGTGGCACTACCTTCGGAGCTGGGTGCCGGGCAGCAGCTGCCACTTGCCGCTCTGCTATCACAGCTGTGCATCTGGAGACCAGATTTCACGGGGGAGACCAGATTTCACAGTCCATGACATGATTTTCACAGCTGCGGATTTGGTAGACCCCTAATTATGGGTCCGAGTTTGAATGTTCGTGTGAGCCAGAGGCTTAAAGCATGACTAAGAGAATAAATTAGAAAGAAGACTTGTCTGGGTTAAAGGTGTAGTGACCCTGGAAATACCCGCTCTATTTTGGGAACTAGAGAAAGCATGATTCATTGGAAATCATGTGCAGGCTGTAGCCCTCAGCCGGCCTTTTCGGTCTTTGGTGAAGATCCAGTAACTGGCAGTACTTCAGTTGTTTGCAATAGTGTAGAGAAAGACAGGCTTCCCGAAGTTTGTTTGTCAGAGCTTTCTCCTTCCCCCTCTGGAGTTACACCATGATGGGCAGGAGTCTCCCAGGCCTGGGTCTGATGTAGGTATTTTGGGCAGTGTTTGTAGCTGTATTGCTGTCGGGATAGAGAAGACAAGCATGCACTGACGTTGTGGATGAAATGAACACCAAGCGACCTTTGAACTAATAAAGAAACGCTTGTGTGCAAACTGAGTCATGGGAACTCTTAGTAAACCTACTAGGGAAGTAATTTCCAACACAGGCGGAGAGGGAAGCCCCTTGGGATTGTTTCATAGCTGACGTTGTCTCTCTCCCCCAGCATGGCCGTGTTTCCAGTCATACTCAGTCTGACGCTGACCACGTTACTGGGAAATGCTATCGCTTTTGCAACAGGAGTGCTGTACGGCTTGTCGGCGCTTGGCAAAAAGTAAGGGAGAAAGCGCTTTATTTCACGTACAGTACAGGGGTGGGGCTGGCCCTGCGACCCTGACTCTCTGCAGCAGAGCCATTTGGCTTCAGCAGGGCTGCTGGGATGCTGGGCAGTCCGTGTGGTGAGACTGGGCCCTGCGTGGGTGGTATTTAATTATACCTGCAGCAGTCGAAGTTCATGCAAACAGTTTGTGTGGAGAGCATATCTTAAGAAAGCTAACGTCTTTCTGAGCACACTAGGAGAGCCAGGGTCAGAGCGTCCTTGTAATGGGGTGCATACATTCACTGCTGGGGCGCCTCCTTGGGGCTGGGGATTAACTCTCGCTGCGTCTGGTGCCGTTTTCCATAGATTGCTTGCACTGTGGCCTCTCTCTCTGGGACTTGGGGTCCCTCTTCGTGACTCAGCCCTCTGGCTGGATCATGATTTAGTCCTCCCCTTCCAGGGGGTCAAAGTCCCACTGGACAAGCTGTCTATGTGCGATGTCAGGCAGTCTTCCAGTCCAAGCCCAGGCCCAAAGGCTGGTAGGGGGACCACCTGCTACTCTGAGTTCCAGCCCAGGGACGCTGTGTCTTGCAACCACGGTCTACTTAAATTCAGACTGTTCCTGTTTCCCTGAGCTCTTTCCTCCCTCACTTCTCTGTCTCCGGGCCCACCTCTGGGTTTGCCAACTTGAGCTTCGTACGCTCCCTGTGGCTCCTTGCCAGTCTCTGAAGTCCAGGGTGAGATTCCAGGGCTTAATTTACCCCCTACAACGCCTCCTCATCCCTAGACAACTCCCTTTCTCTGTAGGGAGCGACTGCACAACTGCTCCCTGTGGCCTCCTCTTGTGCTCAACTTCCTGGCTTTGTACAAGCCCAGCCGGGCTTCATCTCCAGCCTTGGTGCTCCTCCAGGTGCAGCTTACAAAGTTAATTGGCCCTTTTTAACCTGCTCAGGCCTTGTGTGGGGTGGACACCCCTGTTACAACCATAAACTCACACTGTGGGAGCTTGCACCGTACCAATTAAGAATTTTCCCAGCACGTGTCAGCAAGTTTTTAAAGGGACCCTTTTGGGTTTGGAATCTTGTGGGTGTGTTTAGAAATCTCCTTGCCTGTATTACTCACCAGGCTTTATACGATTAAAGCAGAATTTTGCCCCTCTGATTTTCTTTTATGCTGTTCGTTTGCTTTCTGCAACCCAAAGGAAATTCCCATCAGCTTCACTTTAACATTTCTGGTTAGTTTCATTTTCTGGTGCTCGTGTGCTAAGCCGGCATTTGCGGTGCAAATGCTGCTGGAGAACGTTTACGTCCCCACGAGAAAACACGTTTTCACTGGCATTACATGAAAATCCCGGCCAAGAGCAGTTCTCAGGGGCCCAGGCTCTGTAAACTTTTGCCTTTTGTTGTTTACAAAACTTCAGTTGTGGAGCTAAATCGCCCAGGCTGAGATGACGGCAAATCCCAGCCCCAAAGCCAGATCTATTCAGTTGGGGTTAGATTCTGCAACTGATCAGGTCAATAGTAAAACACCCACTGATTCCAGTGGGAGCAGGCTTAAGTGCCTAAGAAGTCAGTAGTGGGTGATTCCTTTAATTCCCAGTCCTCCTCACCTCCCTGTCGTACCTTGTTGACTGTTGAGTTTTTCACCGTAGTTATTATTTACTCTTTGGATTCTGGTAGCCCCAAGAGGTCCCACTCTGGATCAGGGCTGCCTTGTGCTAGGTGCTGCACACACAGCCTTGCCCCCGAATAGCTTGTGTTCTAATGCTGTCCCTTCTCTCTGCAGAGGGGATGCCATTTCCTATGCAAGAATCCAGCAACAGCAGAAGCAAGCGGATGAGGAGAAGCTAACGGGGACTCTGGAGGGGCAGGCGCTGTAGAATTCCCTCCTGGGCGACCCTCCTGCGGAGCCACGTTCTGCCGACACTGAGACTCTAAAAACGCAGTGGAAATCCATTCTGACACGAATCTGATCACTTTTCTATCAATTCCTTCGTGAACTTTCCAAACACTGCAGCAACTAGAATTCCAAGGGGCAAGAGGTGACACTTTGCTCTCCAAAATAACCTCGAAAGAGCCTCAAATGGAGGCGTCTCAGTCTGTGAGTATTGCACATTGCAACTGGAAGACGCAGGTTTCACTGGGAAGAAGCCTCTTGCGTGATTAGCTGCCCTGCCCAGCCCAGGTTATACCCAGCACCAAAGATCTGAAAATCCCTTTTTGCCACCAGGTGTGTGTGACTTAAATCTCAGCTGACTCTTCAAGTGCTGCTTAACCAAGCTGATAGTATGTACCCATTCCTCAGCAAGGTCCCTGGTTCACCATGGGGGATCGTGATGTACAGTGGGGTTTTTGCTGGAGAACATGTAGCAGGCCACAATTTCACTTGGGGGCTAGTCTGGGAATTGCCTGAGAAGAGATGGAAGATGTACCAGGAGCCCTGCGTTATGGATTCCTGGCCGCTGGAAAGTGAATTAGGAACACTGGGCAAGCTCTTACCCTCCCAACTGAGATGCTTTCTCCCCTTTCCAGAGTGCACTATGGGGCCAGTTCCTTGTCCCACTGAAGTGATTGGGAGGTTACCCATTGGCCCTGGCTTTTTGTGCATTACAAGTCTTTAGTGGTGCTCTGTGGTACAGATTTTTAAGGGTGTACTATGCTAATCTTGGGTGTAACGATATACAGTAATGCAGATGCTTGAATGGATTGTGTTAGGAACTAATTGATCCTTGGTGTTGCTTTATTTTAGGGTTTTAGATGAGGGGCAGTTAGGTCAGGAATTACTGCCATGCAGCAAAACACCTTTGACAGCACAAAAGTAACTTAAGACAATAACAAACCCTCCAGAGACCTGATCGGAAGCCGACAGAAGTTAATGGAGAGACTCCCACAATCTTGAATGGATTTTGGATCAGGTCCTAATACGTGTAAAGCACAACCTCCACATCCCTCTGAGTATAGCTGCAGGCAGCGGCTGCGTTGTATAGAGGACTTGAACCAGATCAGCTCCTCGGTTTGTCTCCGTAGGGATTTTTTTCTTTCTTTTCCTGTTACCACTCACCCTTTCCCTGGAGGAAAAGGGGAGTAAGAATTTCTTTCCCTCAGCAGAAATGAGGGTAACATTCCTTGAGCGGAGCAGGATTTTGCTAGTCCTGTCCATTTAAACTGTGACATACGGTAACCGGTATGAAGGAAGGTCCCTTGCTCAGGTGCCCAGATTCTGATTTGGAATCGTAAGCCTCCTTAGGTGCGCTTTCTCCGACTGCCTCTCCATGCAGAGTCAGTACCTACGGATGTGGGACATGTTCTTTTTTTCTGTCCCACACCAACATTAGCATTTAGGCTCATGCCAAAAATCCGGTGGCTTGCAGCCCCCCCATATTGCTGCTGCGTGGGCAGGTGGCGCGCTTTTCCCTGCAACGTTGGGATGCCTCAGATCTGGGAAGCGTTCCACGCTGCATCCGCCTGGGAACATTTGCTTAGGATTCTCTAAGATGAACCAACTCACGTTATACCCTGGAATTTGTGTCCTGCTCTCATAATGCTCTTACACCCCCATCCCCACCAGCCCTATCATCATGTGTCGCCGAGAGGGTACCCTGGCAGGCCGCAGTGCTCTTGCACAGAGTCAAGTGCATTTGTTGCATCCAGCAGCAAGGACACTGCCAGCCCACTCCAGCTCATATTGTTCTCCCCTAGTTCACTTTTCTATCCCAAGTTGCTGCTCCTTTAAAGAGGCCGTGCTCGCGAGTGGACCCTCTGACACTACATACTGTTTGCAGCTGTTGCTTCCAATAGCATGCTTTGCGACAGTTTGATTTCCTTTTACACTGTGAAAGTTAAGGCCTCATCCTGTCCTGGAGCCACTAGACAAAGTGCAGCTAAAAATAACATTAGCTCTAACCTGGTGCCTTGGAACTTGAGCCCAGATTCTGCACTCTGAGTAATCCGGATTAATTCCACTGAGCTCAGCGGATGACTCTGGCGTTACAGTGGTTTAGTTGAGAGCAAAATGTGGCTCTTAGCTCGCAGAAGAAAAAGGTAACATAATAGCTTTGTGGGTTTTAACAAGCTATAACTGTACACTACACTTGAGAAGTCTTACGCATCCTACAGGTGTAACCAAATGAATTCAACTGTTCGTCACTTCCTGTTTTACCCTGCTGCTGGGCACTCTTAAACTGCTGCCGGGCGCTACCCCAGAGGTGGCTTCATTTTAAAGCAGGGCTTGAGGATTCTCAGTGGTGCAGTTTTGGGATCTTCCTGGCAGGAAAAAAAAAGGCTCTTTAGTAATTAACATGCATCTTACCCGCTTTCTACTTGGGCATACAGGCTCTGCTCCTGCTCCTGTTCAGCTCAGTGGTGAAACTCCCATTGACAACGTGGTGCAGGATCAAATCCACATTCACCAGTTTTGTACTAGATGAACTACAGAACTCACTTCTTCTCTACAACAGTCTACATACAGGGGCGGCTCTATGTATTTTGCCACCCCAAGCACGGCAGTCAGGCTGCCTTCGGCAGCATGGCCGCGGGAGGTCCGCTGGTAACGCGGATTCGGCGGCATGCCTGCGGGATGTCCGCCGATCCCGCGGCTTCAGCGTACCCGCCGCAGAATTACTGCCGAAGCCGCGGGACCAGCGGGCCTCCCGCAGGCATGCTGCCAAAGGCAGCCTGACTGCCATCCTCACAGCATCCGGCAGGCTGCCCCCTGCGGCTTGCGGCCCCAGGCATGTGCTTGGTGCGCTGGTGCCTGGAGCCGCCCCTGCTACATAAACAGTGCCCTAATCGCATTCTCTGTTTGATTCTCTTCTGGAGGGTATGGATCATTCTCTAAGTCCAGTTCCCTCTTTTCTCAACACTGACCCCTACACTCTCTTCTGATCATAGGTTTACACTGAATTTATGGTTTTGTTTTACACTGTTGCTTTTTGTTCTGGTTGAGAAGTGGAAGAATAATTTATTTGGGGGTATTTAAGTATTTCTGCTGGGACTGTTCTCACTGGACACAGAAGGAAACGCTGTTTAACAGAGGACAGTGTTTCGCCGTAGTTCAAGGGAATGTTTCGTTTCATTTCAGGTGTCTCTCTGGGCAAAGAGAGGAGCGCTAGCTACTGTAAGAAAATGCTCTGAACGATTTCACCTTTAGAGTAAGGTGCTGTTCATTACACACTCAGGAGAGGGATTTACCAACCAGCTGACCTGTCGCCTTCCAGCCGCAGAGTCAGTGTGTGAAACGATCTTTTGAAGTTGTGTTCACAGTTTGGCTGACACCATGTTAACAACAATCCGGTTCAGATACGGTTGTGGCTAGCACAGATCTTATAGTCACTGAAGTCAGTGGCAAAACTTCACTGACCTCAGTGGGAGCAGGGTTGAGCCCTGTTTTGTGGAAAAATCAGGCTGCTGGTTTTATTTTGCTGGAAGGCATTAGTGTGTGTATTGTAGAGCGAGCTGATGGGGCCGCCGAAGGTTATTGGGGCCAAAGCCTCAGCTGGTGCAAATTGCTGTCACTCCATTAAAGGCAAAGGAGCTGTGCAGATTTATACCGGCCGAGACTGTAGCCCAGCGGTTCTCAAACTTTTGTCCTAGTGACATGACAAGCCTCTGAGTGTGACCTCCCCTTATACATTAAAACCACTTTTTAATATATTTAATACTGTTATAAATGCCGGAGGCAACGCGGGGTTTGAGGCAGAGGCTGACAACTTGTCACCCCCCATGTAATAACCTCTTAGTCCCCTGAGGGGTCCCGACCCCCAGTTTGAGAACCCCTGCTCTAGCCCATGGTTTATTGGACGGACAGACAGACTCACAGACACGCATACGTCCCTGCCGCTCAGTCTTTAGCAGCTATTTTGTTCAAAGTCCCCTCTCCCTAGGATCTTAGGGCCTCCGTCGCTTTATGTGAATTGTCAACCCTGATGCCACTGAGTTTAATAAATGCTCTGATCCCATTTTTGAGCCACTAGCTCTGTGTTAGAGCCGCGTTACTGTACATGGACCTTCCTGCACATGGAGCATTGACTTTCCAGGGTGTTTGTGTTACTAGGTAGCACGGCACCTGGATAACTTGCACCACTAATGTCAATGGGCCCTTCATGGCATGGATAACGTACAGTGATTCTGTGTTTAAAGGATACCTCTGAATAAGACTGGTTGTGGAGCGTGTCATGTGACAGCAGCCCTGTCCTTTGAGCTGTCTGGACAGTGTCCCGATGCAATACCATTACTAGATAAAAAAAGAAAAGTGTAATGTCCCGCTGAGGGAATGGGACAATTGCACCACTGATTTCAATGGGGTTTAGTGAAGTTAGACTAGTATTCAGTAGAAGGATATCGCAGAGTAAAGCATATAGTTGCTGGCATGAATTAGTGGTGATTGCTTTGTTCGGTGAGTAGTTATACACTAGCTTGAATAAAAGGAAATTAAAAGCAAAGCAGATGTGATAGAATAACACTGAGTCTAACCTACACCCACAGAAGTAAGCCGGTGAAGTGGCAAGGTCCTTCATTCACCATGTTGTGCCTAGATTCCTGTCAGTACGGGGTTCTCAGCAGGTCCCTGTTACAATAGCATCCGAGCGCTTTCTGACCTTTAAAGTATTTACTAAGATCGGCCAGCTTGCATGGTCTGATCTTGCTTCCATTGGTGTCAATGGCAAAACTCCCCCAGACCTCAGTAGGAAGTCTCCTGAGATCATCCTATGCTCTGAGCCCCAGTGTCTGGGGTCAGGCCCCAATTCAGCAAAGCACTTAGGCATGTGCTTAGGCCCCACTGACTTCAATGAGCCTTAAGAACATGCTCCGAGTTAAGCACATGAATTGGGGACATAAGGAAGTTTCTGTAAGGATGGAGTACAAGCCTTTGGCCAGAATTTTCAAGTGGCCACTAAATTTGGGTGCCTCGAGACTCCCAGGACCTGATTTCCAGAGGTGCCGAGCACCCACAGATCCCACTGACTTCAGGACCAGCATGGGGCACCCAAAATTAGTGGGCCCTTTTGGAAACTTGGGCTTTAAAGCCCAAGCCCCTCTTCATGCTGCAGATGTCTCTGTGACAGTTGCTATCATGATTGTAGACTTCAGCAGGCTGACCACCCTCCTTACTGCTGAGTTCTGTATTAGACATGCCACATAAAGGGCTTTTAGGAGCAGCAGCAGTAAATACAGTTGTAGTTAGCCTGGCTCTGATCCTAGCATGGATAAGCAATTACTTTTGGGGGTGTAGCTAAGGACCCTTAAGATAACATTATGAATACAGTAGTGAGTAGATCCATTCACAGTGCTGGGTGGTTATTAATAGTACTTGCTGCGCACTGTCAGGAGCTGTACAAGCATAGATGAAGTTCCAGTACCTGCCCCAGGGAGTTTACAGTCTCAGTCCAACCCGGTCACTAGCCCTTCAGACACTGGTGATGTGTAGGCTGAAGGGCCACACTTCAAGGGGTCTTTACAGACAAGGATCCTCTGTGTTCTGTGTGCACTGGGTCCTGCTGGAAAGGCCTCTCAGGAGAGAACTGGCCAGAGGGAAGGAGGTTGTATAATGTGCAAATTACAGAGAGATGGGAATTCATTGGCTGCAAAGAGCTTGGCATTGCAAACGAACGATACATAGGTACCGGGTGCACATGTGCACACCACCACCAGACCCAGAGCCGTCTGGGCAGTTCTCGTTCCCAAAGCGCATTTGCACGGCGTAAGCAAAGTTACTAATCTCTCATCATCTATTTTAGTCATAAAAGGTGACAGCTCCATTTCCATCTGGGACAATTTTACACCGGGCATTAAAGGGAAGAATTGAAGCTTCATTTGTACTATGTACCTAGGCCTTGCTGCTCTAGAAGGCGGCGAGTGCTGGTTTTGTAAGACTAATTAATTGATTCTTTGTGTATGCAGTGAATAAAAGACCATTCTACCTCCGGAAAGAGCCACTGTGATTTCTGAGACTTTGAACTTAATAGCAGAATATGGACCGGCGTGGGTATAAAGGAAAAGAAGCTACACTCAAAGAATAAAGTTCTCATCATAGAGAACAACCCAACAACCTTCCCAGTTTTATACTCATGCAAAACTCCCTTAGGCCAAACCCTGAGGTTCTTGCTCTGGCCTCACTCACTTTTTACTCAGGCAAAATGCCCACTGGCTTCTAGGAGAGTTTCAAAGACTTCAGGATTTGGTCCGGATGCATTTGAGATGGAAGAAGTCTTGGGCAGGACTTCCAAAGGTGCTGAGCCTCCACGACTCAAGTGACAGTTGCAGGGAACCCTTATAGTGCTGGTCACACTTAGTCAAACCCTAGCCAGTGCATGGTAGATATGGGCCTGAGCTGCAAAGTTTGGGTCTGGATCTGAAATTTCCTGAAGTCCAGAGGAGTTTGGATCTGGAGTTCTGATTTGGACCCATCTCTACTTTCTGCTCCTCTGTCCCATTCAGTTTGAAATGTCTCATCTGATGGGAATTCCACCATTGCCCTTGGGGACCATTCTCCAGTCTAATCCAGGAGATCTCAGTATTAGGAAACCTTTCCTGATATCCAGCCCAAATGTACCATGTCTTAATTTCATCCCACTACTCCCAGTTCCAGTGCATTGAGGTGTACTAGTAATGGAAGGGAGCAGGCAAGTCAGTGAGTCTTCTGCTGGTACAGTGTTCGTGTGGCTGGATGAATGGTTGGACAGTCAGTCCAAAACCAGGGTCTTTGCTGTTCTGGAAACTCCAAGCTCCTTTGGTATGGGTTGCTGTTCAAAACCTTTACAAGCTACTTGCCTGGTTGTGTTTAACCCAGGGATAGTGTGGACATTGGCTGTTGCTATGGTGAGACCGTCAGCCTGCAAGAGACTGGGGTAGCCCTGTGGTGATGTTGCTGAGGATGGTGGTGACAAGGTGCTGCTAACCATGTGTAGCTGAAATCTCAAAGATGGGAGGGCCAACACATCTCCAAGAGAGGCCTTCCCCTGCCTCCTTCAGTGGCTGAACATGGGAAGAAAACCAGCTCTCACACCCTCTTTGTTAGAACAATCTCTGGCGGGAGAAGGGCCTGTCTGTAGCTACAGCAAAAGTATTGTCTGCACCTAATGTGTCTTCCTGCAGTGGGGCAGCTGCACTAGCGCTGAGTGTTGGATTCTATTCCCTTTCTTTGTTCTGTTCTAAGGGTCCTTTCTGTGTGGACGGAATTGGGTCTCACTCCTGTTTATTAGGCATCTGGTGTAATGTGCAGTTTTAGCAATAAAATGTGGCAGCTTTTTATATGAAAAACTCTCTCTCTCGCTGCCTTTTTTGAAATCACTGTTCATGCAAGATTCCAAGTGATGCTGCACAAAAGAACAGACATTTCCCAGGTGCGTATCTGGGAACTGTGCATTGGGAGGGGTATTAGGACAGGCCCTCAGTGCAGGGCACTGCCCTGGAGCGTCAAATCCTTTGCTTAAAAATTAACGTGATGTCTCTTGCCCCATGATCACGAGAGTCAAAACCACTTTATTGTTGCAACTGCACAAAGGGCCTTTGCCAACCCACCCTGGGCAGTGGCCAACAATGTAAGCTCTTGATTCAAACCCTGCTTCCCCTGGGCTGCTTTGCCCTTACAGGCTGTGTTAAGAAACGGCTGGTTTTCTCTGGTCTGCAGACTACGTTTGTTTGACTTTAAGGAGCCCTCTTTACCTCCAGTACAGTTTTGGAGCTGGTATTGCTATCTAGGTTAAAATTAGCAGCACAGATAGAAATTCCAGGTCGTTAACATTCTGTCCAGAGACAACGGTTCCTTAGAATAGTGTTGAGTGACTCATGAAAAGGAGGTGAAATTCCAGTGTGTGATTCTCAAAGACAATGGTTCCATCCAAAATTAGACAGTCACCAGCGAGCCTGCGTGCATGATGTATGTAGGCCTTGTTGGCACAGAGAAAATGCCAGGTTCTGCCTCTAGCAGCACAAACATTTTCTTGTCCCCTTGTATGTCAGATTTTGTTTTGAAAGCTCAGCTGAAGGGTGGTGCTTCTAAGGATCCTCATATGTGGTTCCTCATAAAGGATCTCCGCCCAGTCCTGAAGTAGGATTCGATTTGCTCCAGGGATCGGCCTTTGGTCTCTGGGACGCAGCAACCCGTGAAGAGGAGGTTCCCTGCGCAGATGACAGCAAAGAACAGGAACGGGACTTCAAGGCCGAAGTCTTGCTGGAAAATAGGACAAAGTGCCCATGTGACTCGGGAGCTGAGAGCCATTGAAAGAGTGGGTTAGCAAAATACTGGGGAAAATGAAGGGAGTCGACGCCTTCCCTCTGTGTCCTCAGACTTCATACACAGAGAGGAACACAATGCACAGTGAACCTGTGGAACTCATTGCCGGGGGATGTTGTGTAGGGCAAAAGTATAACTGGGTTAAAAAAAAAAAGAGAGAAGTTCACGGAGGATAGGTCCATCAGTGGCTATTAGCCAAGATGGTCTGGAATGCACCCCATGCTCCGGGTGTCCCTAAACCTCTGCCTGCCACAAGTTGGGACTGGATGTCAAGGGATGGATCACTCAAAATTGCCCTGTTCTGTTCACTCCCTCTGAAGCATCTGGCACCGGCCACTGTCGGAAGCCAGGATACAGGGCAAGATGGACTATTGGTCTGTCCCAGGGTGGCCGTTCTTATAGACCTAAGGATAGCCTTGGGGTTAAGGCATGGGCATGGGGATGTGGGGGCAGGAGATAGGAAGTCGGTTCATAATTTGGCCACTAAATTGGTGTGTGGGCCTGCACAGGTCGCCTAATCTCTCTGCATCTGAGTTTCCCCCTCTAACACGGAGACAGTGAGGCTTATTTCATTAATGTGCTTAACGTGCCGTGGATGGAAGGGGCTAATGGGAGGCAGTATGGTCCAGTGGATAAATCACCGGTCAGGGAGTCCAGACAGCTGGGTTGTAGTCCCAGCTCTGAAGTATGACCCTGAGCTCCCCCTCACTGCTTCTCCATCTGTAAAATGGAGACAGTGACACTGACATTCCTTTGCAAGACATTTGGAGACCTCCCGGTGGAAAGCCATACGTGGGCCAACTAAGTGTTCGTGTGTCTGCATGAAGTTCTGGAGGAGGCTCATAATGCCAACCCCAAGTATGATATTTTGGGACCTGAATCAAGAGATTGGCATAAAAATCATGAGATTTAAAAAAATAACAATAATTTCTATTTTCCTTCTGGTTTCTGGGCCTCAAAGTCGCACTCGGGTCATGGTTTCAAGCTTTGCACTGCAATCATGAGGGCTCAAAATATACTTTAAAAAAAAAAAAGAGAAAGCTGAGAGTCTCAGGTTATCACCTGACTCCAGGAGCTGAGGCTTTAAGCAAAACACCAAATATCGCAAGAGTTGCCATAAACTGGTGTGAGTTGGCAAAGCTGCCAACGCCTGGATAAAATAGATCTCATCTTTGTGCTGCAGCTCTCAGCTCTCCCAACCATGCTGCCTCCCAAGAGTGCTGTCCCTTGTCTGCATTCCTGACAGGATTGGCTGTCTCTGCCATATTTCTCCCAAGGGGTGGCAGCCTTGGAGGGCCTAGCACCAGTTAGAAAAATGATAATAAATAAATTAAGGGCCAACCCCCAAAGGCCTCTCTCAGGCCAACCTCCGCTCGCCGCCACTAGCTGTACCCACCACAACCAGCAGGAAGAATCTGGTCAGCGCAAAGGCCGTGAGCCAGCTCACGAGGACACAGAGGCCTGACGCCACCCCACGGGCCTTCAGAGGGAGGATCTCTGACATCAGCAACCAGGTGATGGGGCCCCAGCCCATGGCATAACCTGGTGGGAGAAAAGGGAGAGATCAGGTGAAAAGCAGAGGACCATAGGGGGTAGGGAATGGAAAAGTTCCCTGCCAATCCCTGACCCATGACTGCTCCTAGTTCCATTTCAACCGGCCACTCTACCAAGACTAGCGGGTCTTCAAAGTGAGGGATCCATCTTCACACCTAGCCCTTGCTGATTACAGCCCCTAAGTGGTGGTGATATTTATGTGACAAAAACATTCAGCCTGTGCCTCTGGTCCTCTCCTCTGCCTATACCACTGGCTCCAACACCCCAGACCTCTGAGGATCTCCACATGAACACTTTTTCCAGAGAAATATTTCCTTCCTGCCCCAGTCCCTGCCCCAGCGTGGAATCTCCCCAGCTCATATCACACTGGCCCAGGATGGTTAGTCCTGGACGGGGGACACCTCCGCAGCTGGAATATGGATTGTAGCTTCAGTTCATACCCATTATAAAGAGCATGGTAGCCACCAGGGGGATGAGGGTGATGTAGCCGGAGGGCTCTGCAGTAAGGCTTTCTGGGCTCACTAGGGTCCCGTTAATGACGGCCATGGTAGAGTTGTGAGAAGGCAGTGATGTGTAGTGGATATAGAGCCCCAAGGTCAGGTTTGAGGCAAACATGATCCCAGCTGTTAATAGAGAACGAGAATAAAGAAACAAAAAGGCGAAATGAAGAGCTTAGGCCCAATTTTCCTCTCAGCTCCCCCAGTGAAGCTCCAGCGTGTTCCATGGAGTTACTCCTCCTGGTTTACACAGGCCTGAGACCGGGAGTCAGACCCGTTGTGAGCTGTGTTGTCCCCCTCACTCCGCTCTAGCGTTCAAAGGAAAAAAGCCACTGGGGCACCACATGGCTGCACCATCGCATGAATTAGCATTTGCCAAGCGCCCTGGGAGAGAAAACTATGGAATTTGGGGCTAGACATACCCGATACGAAGAGAAGAATTTTCCTCCCAGCTTTGTCCATAGAGACAGCGGCGATGAGCACAGACGCCAAGCGAACTCCCCCTACGATAGCTGCATCGTACTCCGGCTTCTACAGTAAAAACAAACAAAGAAAAAAACTAGGAAAGCGAGAAGCAAGATCTGAGGCAGTACAGGTTCCTGCTTGCATCACCTTCAGTTGTAGCCATGAAACATAGCTACTGTTATTTCTGTGAAAGCCACAGAAGAATGGTTCCTTTAGTTAGACTTAATAAATCAGACTGCCAGCTGCATGGGGTAACGTTCGACTAGTGTGTGTGTTTGCATCCCACCCTTGCCCTCCAATGGCTGGAACATCAGATCTGCTGGAGTATGGGGCTGTCACCCACATCCTCCGAGGAGTTTTGCCATTAGCTCCGATGCTAAAAGCCTGGGACTTCGAAGCCGAAGGTCCCAAGTTCTGTCCCCCGTGTTCTGTGAGTGAATTTCCACTGGCGATCATGGAGTCCACTGGCTATGGCCATGGCTTTGGGACAGCAGGAGGCCAGACGTGGCCAGAGACGACTCCCCCTGGGAAGCCTGGCGTCTCCCTGGCTGCAATGCACAGAGAGGAGGCTCTGCTTGGGGTATGATTTGCTCTACAGGGATAATA
The DNA here is from genome assembly GCF_013100865.1 of Trachemys scripta elegans. Classification (NCBI taxonomy): domain Eukaryota; kingdom Metazoa; phylum Chordata; order Testudines; family Emydidae; genus Trachemys; species Trachemys scripta. The sequence goes on from NC_048314.1 coordinate 17,332,947, forward strand.
GGTTCTTTGCCTTTAACTCAAGAAAGGTTTTCTCTTCCCCATCCCAGTGCATGCTGGGAGCAAAGAGGAGAGAGGCAGAAGGCATGGCAGGAGGAGTGAAGAGGGCCTCCGCGCTGGGCAGGGCAGTGTGGGTCGGAGAGCCACGTCCTGTCAAACCCAGCATTGGACGGAGCAGCAAAGGGGAATCTCATCTTCAGCCCTGCCCATGAGTTGGGTTTGATGCAGGCACCCAGCAATTGCCACGGACGTTTTCCTGGGCGAAATGCACCTGACTGGGACCGGGACATCAGCACTAATGCCATTAAACTGTTCCACAACAGACTGAGGCGGCTGAACGGGGAAGCTGTCCTGCCCCCAGGGTAAGGCATAGCATGGGGGAGCATTGGCCAATACCCCAATACAAATACTTTGTGTTTACTAGAACCCATGTGCCTCTCACCCCCCCCCCCTCCATGCCTGTGCCATTGGGGATGACCTGGGTAGTCTCTACAGGCTCAGAATGACTAGGGGGGTAGGGCTGGGCCTACATTTTGCAAGGTGACTAGTGATTTTGAGCATCTCAATTTATTGGTGCCCTACCTGAGACTCCTTAGAGGGGCCTGGTTTTCTGGGGGCGGGTGCTCAGCACCTTCTGTACAACCAGCCCCCTTTAAGCTGTCTCAGGTTGGGCCCCCAAAATCACTAGTCACTTGAATATTTAGGCCATGGAGCAAAGAGCCATAGGCAGTTGGGGATTGGTCCTGCTTTGAGCAGGGGGTTGGACTAGGTGACCTCCTGAGGTCCCTTCCAACCCTGAGATTCTATGATTCTGTGATCTCTGAAGAGGTGGGCTATTGGGTTCAGTCTCGAGGCTTTAGCTGAAAGTTAAAACACTCTTCCTGTTCTTACGTGATTGACCGGAAGTGGAAAGTCAGGTCCCTTGTGGGACTTACCAATATCACAGCTGTGCTCTGAAATATCGACTGCAAATACACCAGGATGGGGGTGACGCCCGAGAGCTGCTGCAGGAACCTCATTAGCACCGCGATCAGGATTGGCTTGTAAATGAACGGGTCCTTGATCTCCGCGCAGGAAATCCGTCTGCTCTAGACACACAGACAGAGAGCGGAAAGGTAAACATGCGTTTGCACTCATGGGGCCAGATCTGGCACCTAAAGAACAGAGCAAATGAATGGTGAGGAGTCCTGGGTCGTTTTCATCTCTTGGTCTCCAAGCTCTGCTCAATGGTGGGGAAGTCTCATTATCCCGTTATAGAGAGCGGCAAGTGATGTGCCCAACGTCACACAGCAAGTGTGTGATAGGGCTGGAAACAGAACCCAGGTGTCCTGAGGCCCCCTACTTTGGGCCACGCTGCTTCTCCCAGTCAGGCATTGGTACAGGGTGGTGCTGACAGTCTATGGGAGCTGGAGGGGGGAAAAGGAGGCGGTGGTTCTAATGTTCTTTTGTATGCCCCAGCATGCCCCAGTTCAGTGGCCCCATCCCACCGCACCTGTTGTCTCACGCTTTCTTTGATTTGCTCAAATTCCCGGCGGAAATCCGTGTTCGGTCCCCGGAGCCAGCGCAGCACCCCGACTGCCTCGTCGTCCTTCCCCTTCGAGATGAGGAACCGGGGCGAGTTGGGCATGAAGCAGAGCAGGATGATCATAGTGAGAACCGGCACTTCCCCAGCCACGGCCAGCCAGCGCCAGGAGAGCTTCAGGCCTGCAGGAAGCAGCGGCAGGATGTTAAAGGCGGGGCTGCCCAGGAAATGATTCCCCTCTCTCCCCCACCCCCAAAAAAGTTTTGCTTCAAATAAAAAAATTGGTTTCATTAAAAAAAATCATTTTTTGTGTGTTTTTGTCAAAAAAAAAAACCCACTAAACATTTTCAGCTATTGACATTTTTTTTGTTTTTCAACAAAAACATCAAAATTTGGGACACAGTGGCCATTTTTCATGAAAAATCCTGGTTGGAAAAGCCATTTTCCATCAGAAAAAGTGTTTCAATGGAAAAGTTTCAACCCATTCTAGCTAGACGGCAGCTGGTTAGACCTTCCTTTCTCTGCAGGACCCCATCCCAGCACTCCCAACAGACCAGGGGCCCATCGAATGTGGTGTCCTGCCTCCAGCAGCTGGCAGCACCCAATAGAAATGGAGAAAAGTCCCTCCATGGCCAGCTGTTCTGGGCTGCACACAGTGGTGGAAATAATCTTTCTTCGCTCTTGATGATGCCGGGACTGAGGTGCCGAGTCATTGTAGTAACAACATAATTGCTGCAAATCCACCCACATTGGTCATTATCTGTACCCATCTGACCGCGGGCTTTTCCCATTTCTCCTCTGTAGAGTGAAGGGTCAAGATTCAACAATCTCCTGCCAAGATGCTCCTGCAATGCACACTCATCTCTTATGGTGACCTTAGCTGGATGGTCACCCAGGCTTCTCCTGGAGTTTCCACTAGGTTCTGCCTCTTTTCATTCACATGTTCATGACTTGCCCAGTGATTGACCCACCCCTCAGAATACCGAAGGAAACCAGCCTCTGTGGTGTGTACTTGCCCAGGGCATAGAGGACGAGGGAGCCAAGGACAGCCATGATCTGAGGGCAGGAACCCAAAGCTCCTCTGACCCCAGGGTGGGAGATCTCGGAGATATAGACCTAGAAGAGAGTAACACCATGGTTACGGGGCAGGAAGGGGTGTGCCACTCCCCGAACTCTGCAGCGTGTCTGCCAGGGGTGTCCTGGGAAAAGCCAATGTGAAAGCAGGAGCACTGTTTTAAATGAGTTGTCTTTGTCTCGTGGCAAGAAACAGGGCAAGACCACAACCCGGTTATTTTCAGTCTTGCCCAATTCTTGCCTTCCCTATTTTAAGCCACCCTGAGCTGATATTACCGTCAATGTATCCTGTATGTAGGAGGAAGTAAGTGTGGGGAGGACGGCAGCACAGGGCAAAGACCAGCTCTTCATTTCCTCTGTGGGCACAAGCGCCTAGCGGTGCGGAAAGGTGCTGACTGACAGCTCTCAGGGCCTTAGTTCTCTCCTTATTCAGAGCACAGAAACTGCCCCCCTCCCTCCCTGCGCCTCCCCCAGACCCAGAGGAACCAACTGGGCAAGTAAGACGGGAGCTCAGTGGTCAGGCCCATTCAATGCTTGACCTCTCTGCAGCGATTGCCAGGGAGAGGCACCCTTGGGAGAAGCACCCAACTCATTGCACACAGGCTGCCCAATCGCCACTGAGTAACAGGGCACTGTGGGTTTGGTGCCCAGGAAGGAAGGTCACCTGTGTCCCATTACCAAGCCCCTAGCAGGCACCTAACCCCCTGTGACGTTCAAGGCCGTCAGTTACTATAGCAGCAGCAGGGCCTGGTTATTGCATCCCCACTCCCAAGGCCTGGCCGGGGTAACCATGACACCTGATTAAATGTGGGAGCCGCGTCTCCAGCCGTGAACTAACTCGCTACCTCAGCTAATCCCCCAAGGAGGGCGGAGCGGAGGGGGAGGGGCTATGAGCCGTTGCGCTGTTAACTCATTGAACTTCGTTACCGGTATGGACGCCGCCGTCACGCCGCCCGCGTAGCCCGTCAGCAGTCGCCCCAGCAGCAGCATCCAGACTCCCTGGGCACTGCCCATGAAGGCGTATCCCACAGCGGACGGGACGGCTGAGAACATGATGCTCAGCTTCCGACCCAGGCGGTCATTCAGGAGCATGGCGCTGAGGCCCCCGGCGGCAGCTCCCAGCGTGAACACGGACTGCAAAAGGAGGGTGCGTGGGAGGTACATGGCGGCTCTGTGCCCTCCCATGGCAATTCGGGGGGGACAGCCTGGCCCGAGTGACTGGAATGGCAAAACTCCCACGGCAGCGTGGCTCTGAGTCACTGTCAGATTTGCAAACCTCTATCTGGTGGAGCTGCTGTTTCCTACCAATCCTCTTTCGGGCCTTCCTGTGTATCCTTGCCAGAGCTGTGGAAATTTCCGCCCTCCGCCCCGACTGCCATTCCATTCCTTCCCCCTTCAGAGCCCCGCCATCACCAGCCACATGGTGGCGCCCTGGAGCGACATACGCACATTTTGCCCTTTCACGGTCACCGGGGCCTACGGTTTCAAAAGCACCTGGTGACTGGGGGGGGGGGGGGTCTCACTTTTTTGGGGGCCCACCTTGAGATTCCTAAAAAGGGAGCCTGATTTCCGGAAAGTGCTGAGCACCCACCCTCTGAAAAACAGGCCCTTCAAGGGGTCTCGGGTTGGGACCGACTAGTCATTTGTGGCAACGCAGGGCTCTTTAACCCAGGATCTCCCACCACTGGATCAGCATGAATCACTTCTCCCAGCTCAGCTGCCGTGTGTGCTGTTCCCCTCAGCGGGGTGACGCGCCACGGAGGGGGAAAACGCCTCTTCTTACCCCAAACCAGGATTCCTCCACCCGGGTGATTTTCAGGGCGGGGATGTTGGATGTTTCCAAAGCAGGGATCACAGGGGACGTGTAAACCAGTGCGTACCCGAAATTGAAGTTCCCCAGGACGGCAGCGAAAGCTGCTAGAAAGAGCCGCTTGTTTTGAAGGGTTCTGTAGGAGAAAGACAGAATAAGAGAGGGAGCAGGAAAAGGAGGAAGGGGTGTTTGGGGGGTTGGGGTGGTTGTGGGTGTATTAAGCTAACATTTCTCTCAACACAATAAAGAATGAGATCAAGCCCTATTTATCCTAAAGGATTTTCCTCAGTAGGCTCCCAGGCACTTCTGTTGTACCACCAACAACCCCTGCTTTTCCTTTGGCCCCTCTTTTCCAGCCCTCCTTGATTTTGTCGGTTATAGATTCTGGAGCATGCGGGTGGAACGGGCTTGTCAACGGCCTTTCTGCTGTGTGGAGCTCTGAGCGGCGCCTGGGGACGGGGGCGCTTTATACATGACATTCTTATTAAGGCATAACTATAGTCCCTTGTAAATACTGGGCCCTTTTGTAAGCATCCCCCTTTAAGCTGTCCCATTGTGAGTGGGAGACCAGCCCCTTGTGGGTTATAAGGGGAGTGGGAGGGGGGTGGGGCTGGAGATGTCAGGCAGTGAAAATGTCTGGAGATGTCAGGCAGGTTGGGCTGTGAAATATGAGCCTTTCCAAAGTCAGTGAGGTCTTTAAACCTGCTTTACAGTTTCCAGGAACCCTCATGTCCCCAAGGTTGAAGAATGCAGAAGTGGCCGTGGGGCTGCCTCTGTGTGGTGCACTGCAGTTCCTCCACTCCCTTTAGCCCTTGTCAGCTGGGGGTGTGTGTGTTCTAGGGGCAGTTTTCCTTTTGAAAGTGATAAATCATTGTTTATTACTAGTTCTCGTGCCCGGGCGCGCACCGGGTAGGGGCCAGGCAGTCACAGAACATAAAGCTGTCACTCTCCCCGAGTGGGAACCAAACCAGCATCCCACCCCAGGCCAAAGCACACATCTGTCCAGCTTAGGGGACGTCGACCCAGCAAACGCTCCCCAGGGTAGCAAGTCTCAGCACCCAGGTCAACTGCCTCAGGCGCCCAGGGCTGGTGCTGTGGCGCTACAAGGAGCAGTGTAATCATTCAGGCTCGGAGACCCTCCCTTCTCCGCGGGGTCTCAGAGCCCAGGCTCCAGCCCCAGCCTGAATGTCTGTGCTGCTATTTTTCTATTTTTAGCCCCGCGGCGTGAGCCCAGCGAGCCGGACTCAGTAGACCCAGGGGCCGAACCTCGCTGCCATGGGTCTCTTGGTGCTGTGTAGACGTGCCCAGAGACGCTTCTCTGGCCCCCATTACTGTCGTGTGTGAGCGCCTCCCAGTCCTTAGTGTCGGCATCTTCACACCCCCCCCGCTCCCAGGAAGTGGGGCAGGGCTTCCATCCCTGTTGTGCTGACGGGCAGCTGAGGCAGAGAATGGCAAAGTGACCTCCCAAAGTCACACAGGATGTCTGTGGCATAGCAAGGACTTGAACCCAGGTCCTAGGCTACAGCCCTAACCACTGGACAATCCTTCCTCTCCCTCCGTAGCGCCTACCCCCTCCACACACACACAAGCCCACCCCCCCCGGTACGCCTAGCGTTCAGCCCCACCAGCCTGGCAAAGCCAGCAGTCCTGGCGTCTGGCTCAGCCGAACAGGAGCCGGCTGCAGAACAGAGCTCTGGGCGCTGACTGGACCTCCCCATGTGCACATCGCAGTGGGGCCAGACAGAGGGCTGTCCCGGCGATTCAGGGCCATCTAGCAGTGCCTGTTGGTAGCCCGGGCCAGCGTGTGAGCTCCTTGCGGTTCATCTCGCGCCCCCGCAGCATTCCCAGCAGAGCCTTCTCGATACCAGGGGAGCGGTGCCAGTTTGCACCTGTTACACTCCCTCATTGCTTCTGGTCTTAAACTAAACAGCGAGCTGTGTGCAGCAGGGCCTGGCTCTCAGTGTGAGCGTACAGCGCCTGGCACAGCCGGGCTCCGGGGCCTGCCGGGGGCTTCGGGTGCCACCCGAATACCGATGACTCAATAATGATCCTGGACAGTGAGGAGTAGATGAGGCCTTTCTCCCAATCCCCACTGAAATGGGCACAGGTGGGGAGAGGAGCCGCCCCAGGACAGGTGTGTCGCTCGCACATGCTCCTCTCTGAGAGCAATGGCCCCACCTGAGCTCCCATCAGTCAGACCCCTGCCCCCAGGTGAGAGCGCCCAGCGGGGCGAGCCCAGCTCCTACCTGATGTATTCCCGGTCCAGCTGGTGGGCAGTCCTCTGCGGAAAGGTCTGATACGTTGAGCTGGGCGCTCCCAGGAGCGGTTTCTGTATGCTGGCGTCCATGGGAGTGACTTTGTCCTGGTCTCTCCAGTGGCAAGGCAGGCTGGGCAGCGCGGGCTGCAGGAGCCACCGTCCCCAGCAGGTCTGACGCCTCTGCAGCTTTCTGGGCTGCTGCTGGCTTGGGATTGTCTCCAGGGGACAAGCAGGAACAAAATCGAACGAAAGCGAAAGAGAGAGAGAGAGAGAGAGATGTGAGGAGGCAACTCAAAGCCTTGCTTAACCGGTGCAATCTGTGCTGGTGGGTGAGCGGCTGAGCGCCCCAGAAGAGGAAGCTGTCTGGGGCCAGGAAATGTGAACGAGTGACAGGGAAATAATCACCCCCCCCTCAACCCACCCCAACTGCCACCCCATCCCACTCTGTCCTCCACCCTAGAACCCTCTGAGACAGAGAGAAGGGGAGGGAAACTCCCCGGGGCGTCACATGGCCAGGGACAGCTGGCATGCCCCCTGGGGCATAGCAAGGGGAGGGTGGCACGTTCCATATTGGATGTGGCAAGGGGAGCCTGGCATGCCCCCTGCTTGGGCACAGCATCTTCACCAGGGCACATGGTGCCTCTGTCGGGGTACGGCCGGTGCAGCCGCATGGCTCCGGGGGAGCTCTGGTCACAAGCACAAACTGAAAGGCCGAGATCCGGAGCAATGAGCCGGGCGGGACCTGTTCCTACAGTAATGGGGGTACTCCTGGGGGCTGGTGGCAGGGCTGAGAGGGGAGCGGGTAGCTAAGTGCGTGCTTAGTGTGATCGGGATCTCACTGGAGCCCTTGTCTCCAGACAAGCCCCTTTCCCATCCCGCTGCTTCATTACCCTATGTCCCGGCTAGGCAGGGAGCACGGGGCTGAGACTCGCTAGCACACAGCACTGAGGGTCTCTAACATCTCCCTGACCGTGCCCTCTGCTCACACGCACTGGAGCACAGCAATCCTGCATCGTCAGGGGCCTGCAGGATCGAGGGCAAACCTCGTCCCCGGGAACCAGTCCGTCCAGCAAATGCCTTCTGGAAGATTCGTTCCTATGAAGGGCAGTGAAGCAGGGACCCAGGCACGACTGGCCCTGGCTGCTCAGGTGTCCCCTCCAGCTCCCCGGCCAGGATCAGTAGCGAAGGGCCCTAACCACAACCTCGCAGCCAGCCATCCCAGACCTTGGGGAAGTTTGGCTCCGGATCCAGATGTTGCAGCTGGTTTCCACCCTGGCTCCAGCCTCCCCAGGGTTTGGGGATTGGGATGAGGGGACTGTGATGGTGGGATGAACTTGCAGAAACGCGCAGGAGTGGCTCTTCTGGTGGGGAACCAGATCTGAGATCATGGAGGGAGGATCTAGCTTGTACCAGGGCCAATGATACACTTTGTCGTTGAGGGACTCAGCCTGTGACAAGAGGTTATCTGGGCAGGTGCAACCCTGGGAGCAGAGTTGGGCTTGGTGGATTTCCATGTTTACTTTTTAATAATTTTGACAGCTAAAATCTGTGGTTCCTTGTAACTGTATTTTTAATATTTATCTATTTAAACGTTCATAGTTGTGGGCAATTATGGGGGGAGCATCAGGCAGTTGGGGGGTCACAATAATTATTTAATGACAGTAGGGGTTGAGATTCAAAAGTGAAAGCTTAAGAGCTGGTAAATCACCAATAGTCACCATCACATGTCTGAATAGATACAGTAAAGTTCCTTAAATCAAATGTCAGGTTCTCAAGCAAATCTGTCTCCTTTTGATTAGCTGCAAATGTCAAGAGTTCTCCATGGAAATATTTCTTTCTGTTGGTTCGAGTGTGTAGGCTGAAATCGACATTTCCCGAATCCTTCCAAGCCCGGGGATAGTACAGTGAGGCCTGGGATGGAGGGCCCCCTTTGGACCCCTCTCAATGCCGTTCCCACAGCAGCCCGAGGAGTCACTGAGGGGGTGGCTCTCTGCCCCAGGAGACTGTCTGAGCCGGTTTCTCTTGTGCACACACAAAGCCCTGGGCGCATCAGGGCTGTATAAGCAGATTTTATTTGGAGTCAGAGTCGTGCTGGGACATTACCTTTGACTCAGGCGCTCAGGTGTCAGATTTCCCTGAAGGAAGAGAGCTCAGAGCGCCAGGGGAGTTTGGAACCCGAGGCCACAGTGCAGCTCATCTGAAAATTGCCCAGGGTACGACCCTGTCAGCATGGACCCCCAGTAGCAGCACGTGGCCAGTTAGGAGGAAGAATCTGGCAAAGCCACATGTTCTGACCATATGGCTTTGAAACCCCACTAGGGACTCTCTGCTCTGATGTAACATTCTCAGGCTGGGTTGTGCTCTTCATTACCCTGATTTGACATTGAAAGCAGAAGCTGATCCTTGACAAACACGGATGGGTAGATGCCAATTAACTCCTCTCTGCGATCAGGACCACTGGTCGTTTATCCGGCTCTGCTGTAAAGCTAAAGGGCCTTTTCCTCAGGCCGTTTAACCAAATGCAAAGGCAATAAACTCCTAGAGAGAGACAAGCAGCAGCCAGATTCACCATGTGAAATTTAAAAACCTGCTTTGATGGTGAATATCTTTTTTGTCTGTTGCATCTGAACTCACCACAACTTGGGTTGGGAAGCCTTCTGCCTGAAGTCTGGACCACCCCAGGGAGAAAAGGCAGCGTTTCAAAGGGTATAGTTACACTGCCATCTCTTGGCTACAGGCAGTAACTGCACTTGGTTCTCAGTACTGTCTGCCAGGCTGGCACTGGTTGGCACTGCATTAGAATTGGATCCATCCCAGGAGAAGGGAACGGGCACTGGCCAAAGGGCATGTGATGAAGCAAAGCCCAAGTGTAGCAGTGGGGTTAGCAGCTATCAGCAGCGATTTGAGCTTTTAGGTTGCCAAGAGGAGGCGAAAGCAAAGCCCCTGTTTCAAACATCCCAGCGGCACGTGGGATAACTGGCTCTGAACTCTGCATGTGTCTGGTTTGTGCCGTTCAGGTATCGGCCTGAGCAGATGTCAGGCTGGCTGCAAAACAAAGATCTGTGAGGGCCTGTATGTGCAGAGACAGAAGCAGGGTGTGACAAGCAGAGGGAAGCTGGGCTGTTCATGGGGGGAAAACTATTTCCATTTAAGCAAGAAAAATCACGGCTCGTCATCCTTGGGAGATCAGGGGTTTCCTCAGCCCACTGGCCCATTAGCACTCAGCGAGTGCTAGTCCTGCTGTGCTCCTGATGCCCTCCCACCAAAGCGCTGGCAACAAAGCCTCCAAATCTTTATGCCGGGCCACAGAGCCATCCATTCCCAGGGTGTTGAACAAGTGCTGTGCTGGGGTGAGTAAGTTGTTGCAGCTGATGGGGTTGAGTTGGGAGTGGTGTGATGACTATGTAACCCACACATCTCCAGGGTGTGGTGTTCTGTCCCATGGAGTGACACTGAGACCCCTTAGAGATTAATAAGTCTGCTACAGCTTTAGCTAAGGGCCACGTGGCTTTTAGCTCATGCAGTAGAGACTCATGGCATTTCGCTTGAGAGGTCCCAGGTTCAATCCTGCCCACCAACAACTGGGGTCTGTCAGTGTTACAACTAAACCCGTGGCCTAGACACTAGCAGACTGGGGCTGCATTCTCAGCCGTCACTGATCATCGTAGGGGAATCACTTCACCTCCCTGTCCCGTCCCACCTCTTGTCTATTTAGCCTCTACACTCTTTGGACAGGGACTGTCTCTCGCTGTGTGTCTGCCTGGCATGATGGGGCTCTGATCTCAACTGGGGTCTCTAGGCCCTCTTGTACTACAGATAATAATCTCCTTGGTGAGCTGGATCATCTAAAATCCCCTAGCCAGGGGCTCCTTCTGTGATTGTACATTCCCAGATCAGATTGTATTTGCTGCATGTGCATGGGAAAGCATTACTTTATCTCTTCACTTAAACCTTTGAATGATGGAATCGACTCCCGCTCGGGGCGAGCTGGCTGTGTGCAGTCCATGGCTCCCAGCAGTGCCCAAATTCCAAGGTAGATGATTACTGTGTAACTGGTTAGTGTCACACCCACTTCGTTCTGCGTGTCTAGGCCAGCCACATATTTGTTCTTGTTTATTTGTGTGCTGAGCCGGGACAAGGATGGCGGCAGCCTCTTTGCACGAGTGCTGCCTTACTTGGGTGGGCTGGGGACCCAGGAAATGATCACTGGCAGTTGATTTTTACAGGTTTTGGAAAACTGTGAATGTCGCGGAAATAAAGTGCTTGTAAATTTGCCCAGTTCTACAGTGCGTCCTGTCTCCTCAAACTCCCTTCACAGCATCAGTCGGAGAAGTTATTCTCCCCAGCCTCTTTCTGAAGACTGTTGTCTTGACTCACGTTGTCATGGAATTCCTGTTGTGTTCTGCCCCAGAGGTGGCTGCATTTCATGCCAGATGGGAGTGATTTGTACTGTTTAGGCAACATCCCTCCATGTTCCTGACCAGGACTATTGAACAACCAAGGGGGAGAGTCACCTCCTGAGAAGCCATCCCATGCTGTGTGCTGAGTCTACTCCCTGCTGGCGTAGCCCACTCTCCAGTTGTGTTACAGGCCGGTGTGGGTGAGTTGGGTGGTTGCAGGGGATGATGTAGTATTGTGCCATTTGGGTTTTTTTGTTTTTTTCTCCTGTCTGATGGGGCAGACGTTTCTGCTCTGCTAATTAGCTGGCTTTTGCAACTCCCACCCCCTGGTTGATTGACAAGCTGAGTGATATTTTCTTTGTTGTTTGCTCCGCTACTAAAGGGCAGGGGCCCAAAAACATTTTCCACCTGGGCCAGCAAAATGGCAAGGAGCACTCCTGGTTACACGTCCCCTGCTGTGTCTGAGCCACAGTGGATATGAGCCTGCAGCTGCTAGCGTGGGGACTGTGTCCTTTAGCTGATGCTGTAGCAGCTCATGGTTTAGCTCTGGAAGTCCTGGGTTGACAGGTTGGTGTGTGGATACCCATGATGCAGTGCAGAGAGGATCAATCAAACTCATAGTCTTGAACCTCACTTTTGACTCTGTGCCTTGATTTAAGGCACTCCCAATAACTTGGGAAATCATACGATCCTTTATATACCAGCGTGCAGCCTGTACCGTGCTTTGAGCTATCGATAGAGGGGGCCGACAGCTATTATATCACTTATTACAGGCTTCTGTAACCAAATGGACACTGTCTGCTCTACACAGACGCTCTCAGAACATTGCTGTTCTGTGACTGTGTTGGGGAGCTCAGTGCTGGATAGCATCAGCTTCCCGCTTGTGATCAGAGACCAGCTCTGTGCTGTGCTCTGACATGCCATCTCCTATAAAGATCTTGGGGATGTTGCAGGAATCTATAACCTTGATGTGACGGGCCAAATGTTTGTACCCGGAGGCCCAGGGGGTGCACGCAGACTAACCGAACTGTGTGCTGGAATCTGGCACCCGGGCATGCCCATGGTTGTATGCACAATCACCCATTTCGCACGCCCCTGTAAGCACACAAATGCACGAGTTGCAGAGCTGTGCTTTAAAAAAATGTAGCTCTCTATGTCTCAGTGAGAACCCTCTAGGGTGACCAGATGTCCGGATTTTATAGGGACTGTCCCGATTTTTGGGTCTTTTTCTTATATAGGCTCCTATTGCCCCCCACCCCCATCCCGATTTTTCACACTTGCTGTCTGGTCACCCTAGAACCCTCTGAGTACTTTGTATGTTGTTACCCGCTCTGGTGCCAGGGGTCCTGTTGGCACAGATGAAGCTGAGTATACCTACTGACTCTGTTATAGGCGAGGTCAATAAATTACACTTGTATATCAACACTGCAGAAATAGTTCATTGAAGGGTTAGAACAGGGGACCGAGGACTGGGTTGTATTCCCAGCTGTGCCATGGGTGACCTCAGGCAAATTGCCTCTCCGCTCCATGCCTCAGTTTCCCTGTCTGTAAAATGTGGCTAATGAAATTGCTTTGTCCACCCACTTGGGTTGGGAGGTGTCATTTATTACTGCATGTAAAGCACTTTGTCAGCCTCAGATGAAAAGCAAATACTCATATATTTTTCCTGTTGAAAGAGACTCTTAAATATTCTGAGGATAGAATGCCCACAGCTGGGGGTCTCTATGCAAATCCATGGGTTGATGTCAGACAGGACCCCCAATGGCAAGAAAATACTTTGGCAGGAAGATATCTTTGACTGGCACTCCTTGAACCCACCAGTCTCCCAGAGAGGGGTTGGCCTCCAAACAACAAAGAGAGGGATGAGGTGGGTGTTAGGACCAAGAGGAGACCTTGCCTCCAGGAGGAGAAGGGTTTCAGGTGGCCACACACCTGAGGAAATCATCACCTGTCTGAGCTTAATTGAGTGGTTGAGGAAGTCTGTAGGATGAGGAGCTGTGTGGGTTGTTGTCCTTGGAGTCAGCCTGTGGTGGAGGAGAATGAGGTAAATATCTACATCTCTTATTTCTCTGCTGGACCCTCTGGTCCTGGATTGACTGTGTTTCCCTCACTGCCTCCAATGAATAGCTGAAGGGCCTAAAGTTTTCCTCTTGGTTGCCCCTGGCTCCACCTCTCCTCAAGGTCTCTTTAAAACCAGGGCATTAAGTTTAGTGCCTGCTCTAAATGCTGGGGAATGTGAGTTCTAGCTCATTGGTACGTGCCTGTACACAGTGCCAGGGCTGTGCATGATGCTTCACAGGGAGGTTAAGGAAACACAGCCTGCTTCTCTCATTCAGGAGTAACTCCTCTGAAATCAAAGGTGTAAAACTGGTGTAAGGAAGAGGGGTCTTGGCTCAGCAGGCTTGCCGAGGAGTTTGCAGTGTAGGCTGGGTCTGACAGGAGGTTTTGTTTGCCTTATTTATGGGTTTGTTGCTATGGTACCTAAGCACCATACAGCCACTACTGAATGTATCCTCCTAGCACCTCTGCTAGCTGAGTATTAGCCCCTGTTTTACAGGTGGGGGAAACTGATGGGGGGAGGGATAGTCAGTGGTTAGAGCATTGGCCTGCTAAACCCAGGGTTGTGAGTTCAATCCTTGAGGGGGCCATTTAGGGAACTGGGGTGAAAATCTGTCTGGGGTTGGCCCTGCTTTGAGCAGGGGGTTGGACTAGATGACCTCCTGAGGTCCCTTCCAACCCATGATTCTATGATGCACAGATAGGCTAAGTGATTTGCCGAAGGTCATGCAGGCAATCGGTGTCAGAGCTGGGAATTGATCCCAGGTAACCTGAGTCCATGTCTAGTGATTTAACTACAAGGATGGTTTGAGAAAACTAGGTTAATGTCCTCATACAACACTGTATTGGGCCAATTCTTTCTATTCCCCACTCCTTCTAAAATAACTGAGATTTTTATAACATAAGTGTGGGTCCCAGCTGGAGAGTGGATATGATGGGGGAGAGATGTTCCATGGGTTTACAGGCTCAGGTAAGCCATCTCCATGGGCCTGTTATCAAAAGATGGGTCTGAGCTGTGGATGTGGTTCTGAATGTAGCTGGAAGTGCCTTACTGTAACGGAGCTGGCTGTCTAGTGTTTCCGTTGGGAACCAAGAACTCACTTTAAACCCTGTCTCCTGGCCCCTGTATCTCTGGGTGGATTGCTCCACTCAGCCTGGAGTGTGTCTAACTCTCCCCCTTTCCCAGAACTGAGTCACTGCAAACCTGCCCGGCTCCTGCAAAGTTGCAGGCAGAGCTGGTCTGACAACTTTTCTGCTGGTGTCCTAGGAGGCTGTTGTTGCAGGTTACCAGAAGCTGACTGACTGGGAGCTGTGTGGCAGAGTTCACAGCACACACATTCCCTGAGAGTCAGAGACCTAGCGTGCGCACACACAAACCAACAAACCCCCGTGAAATGGCATTTGACTCCAAATTAGGTCAATTTGTCAGTGAAAATGGAGCCATTTTGACTCCCACTCTAGCTTCTGCAATTCTGAATTTTAGCTTGGTTGGGTGAAGAATAATTCTGGCATCAACACTTGCCCCAACGCACTTTTTTTGGTAAACGATGTTGCAGAGTGAATCTGTTTCCCCCCCCCCCCCCCCCTGGAAAAACCCTGGGCTGCACAAATGTCCCTCAGGGAAATGGTGATGGTTTCCTGGGAACAGCATGGAAAAAGAAGTAGTTTCCACATGCTCCTCCGGGTAAAGGAACTTCCTGCCAGGCTGCGACTTTATACAGGCCCCAAATCATCCTTAAAAGCAGGTACTGGAGGGTGCAGGGTGCCTGTATCCCAGGAATGGGGCCCGGGGGGCTGGTGTGTTCCTGAGCGGGAATGTGTCAGTGGGCAATGCAGGTGAGTCCTTAACAGGCACGCTGACTCTGTGTAGCGTCCCCTCATAGACAGGGGATGTTCTTCTAGGCCTGCGGTCACAGGTGCTGTTTGACTTATGCTGGAAATTAGGGGCTAGCTGCAAACCTGTCTTCACTGAGGAGAGATTAATTTTGTCCTTGAACTTGTCGTGCTAAAGGGAAATTCACTTTCAGGGGTGAGTGTGAAGTCCCCGGACCTAGGGACAAATCTTGAAGGAACCCAGTTCTTGGAAGCATCTTGTTCCACTTCCCTGTACAAACAGGGCCTGGTTCCTTCAGCTGACTCTACCCCCTCCTCCCACCATGTAATTTTTTTTTCTCTCTTCCTCCTGTTGACCTCGTGTCAGCCTTTTCAGAAGAGAGATGAGTAAAAACATCCCATCTGCTCTGTGAATGTGCTACTGGTGGCTGCCCAGTGGTCGAGGCATGGTCCTCAGGCAGTCCTCGTGCTGGCTGGCCCTCTCTCTGTTATCTGTTCTAATCTCAGAGTGCTGCCTGGGGGCGGCAGGCAGGGCGGCGGGAGGACGTATGTACTGATTTGATTCCAGTGCTGCATGCTTCAGCTGGGTCCCAATGTCCCTCTGGATTCTGAATCTTCCCCCACTCCCTGGTTGGGCCTCGGCCATGCAGAAATTTAGTGGAAGGGGAAATGTCTTAGCTGGACAGCCTAGCTCCACCCGACTCTATGATGCCAAGTTAACACCACCTTCCCTGGTATCTGAGTAAAATGCAGGCGTGAAAGAGAGCGTTTTGGGGTCCCTAGTGCAACAAAGCCCTGGGAATGTATGGAAACAGCGGGCACGTTGCCTTTGGCTACTTGTGGTGGAATAAATAGCCTAATGGGTCTTTCACCATCTCCACTACCTATGACTTCCCCTCTGGGCCTGATTCCATACCTGTTGATTTAATCTGGCCATCAGTGAGCAAATTTCCCAATCCCTGTGAGCCTTGGCAATGGGCCGGTCTGGCTCCAGTTGAAAGATCTTTCAAGGCAGCCTTGAAAGATCTCAGAAGCTGGGAATGACTCAGAAGCCCTCAAGACTTGTGGTCCCCTCTCTGACCCCCGTGCTGTGTTGTCCCCAGAGCTGCCGTTCCCATTGTCTGTGCCATTCGGGGTGGGAGATGTTTCAGTTTACAGCAATGGGAAAAAGGTCTGTGTATTTGGGAGCCTGCTCCTTATGAATTTCCCCCTCACTGGCCACCAGGGTCTCCTTTCTCTGTCAGCCTTTTCTGGGGTAGATGGAGGTGTGAGGGTTGGTATTTCGGGGGCACATACATACTCTAAGATGTTCCTATGGTGGTGATACAGCTCTCTTGCCTTTCCACACCTCTGCTGCCTTGATGGTCAATGTAGCTCTGTCCTCCACACCGTTGCTGTGTGCTGAGGACCATCCTGTCACCACACCACCAGCGGGTCTCCACAAGCCCAAATGCCCATCTTCTACCCTTGCTTCCATCTACACACTTATATAGTTCCCGTTGGCACAGTAACGGAACGCCACACAAGCTGAGCACCACATGTGATGCAATCATTTGACATCCTCCCTCCCATCTCTTGCGGGCTGGGGCCCTCCATGACTGGTGTAGTACCCTGATGCACTTGGATTCAGGTGGTGTCCTGAGTGGAAGGAAAAAAAGAGGTGTGCAGTCTGTGTTCCAGAACCCCACACAAATTCGGCGTGTTCTGTTCTGGAAATGTTCTGGCCTACCATAGCATCAGGCTGAGAATCCCCAGCTGAAGGGAGGGTGAGTTCCCCAAATATCACCTGGGAATGCTGGAAGGGACAGTACAGCTGGCTGAAATTCTCCATCTGGGAAGTTCTTCCCACCGAAAAACAAGGTTTCATTTAAACCAATTCCCTCTCCCCCCCTCCCCTTGCAGGATTGGAAAATGTCAATGCTGCTAAACGTTGGTTTCATGGGAAACTTTGAAACAAAACTTCTTCCTGATGTGTCACCCCCATGCCCTCTGTTCTCCTGACTCTTCTGAAGACCTTCTGTCTCTCCCAGTCTCCTCGAAGGCTCTGCTTTTAACAGCTTGCAAGCCCTTTGTTTCAGAGTTTCCACCTGAAAAGCCCTGGAGTTTCAAACTGGTCTCTCCACCCCACAAAAGGAGCTATCCCCTCCATTGTCTGTGTGCTGGCCACTGGGACTGTGTATAGTCATGGATTCTAGGTACCTGCAAAAACTAAGCCTGATTTAACTCTTTAGTTACCCATTAGCCAGCAACACCATAGCTGCCAAACGCACACGTGTTATATAAAATTCATTAAATCAATACAGCTAACGTGCATATTCATTGCACAATACAATCTCTGAGCCTCCCAGACAGCCTCGATTTAACGACTTCTGTTGAGCAATCTCTGAATGCTGCTGGCACAAGGCGCCTGCTAACCTTGGGAATATCTGTTCCAACCTGCTGGAAGCAGAGTAACAAAAGGAGCGCACACGTGTCTTCTGTCCAGGCTCCATGGGAAGGAGACTGGATGCAGAATTGGATTTTTGACATCCCGGAAGCTCTGTGAGTTTGGATTCAGGGGTGGGGCTGGGACCAGGGCCGGCTCCAGCCTGCCAAGCAGGTGCTTGGGGCGGCCGCTCCGGAGAGGGGCGGCACGTCCAGGTATTCAGCGGCCATTCGGCGGAGGGTCCCTCACTCCCGCTCAGAGCGAAGGACCTCCTGCCGAATTGCCGCCGCAGATCGCGATTGCGGCTTTTTTTTTTTTTAATTTTTGCCTGCTTGGGGCGGCAAAAACCCTGGAGCCGGCCCTGTCTGGGACCCATCTCTAGTTTCTGCTCTAATCTTGTTTCCTCTTCTTGCATTTCTATTGCTGCATAACCTCATGGTCTCCTTGGTGGGGTAGCACATGCAAGAAAAGTCCCTGGAATGATGACATGGATTTGAAAGCAGTAAACAGAACACGTACTTAGAGAAGTGCAGTCGGGAAAGTAACTCAAATACTTTCCTGAGGGACTGTTTTTTCTCTAAATGGACAACCAATCCTAAATTCTCAATTACTGAGGGACAATCTTCACTCATTGATATAATTTGCTTTCCGCCACCACCTCTCTGTATAACTTCTTTAATGAATAATGTACCCAAATGCATGGATGCTAAATATCTAAACTCTATTCTTAAATTCATTCACCTACGTTTGGGTTATTGCTGATTATGCACTGGATGTGTCTTATGACTTTAAAAACAAACTTTGTGTTTGTGGATAATCTAAGCACTACACCCAGATGTACAGACACTCTTTTCTCAACCGATGTATTATATAATTCTTTTAACATTAGCTTTAATAGAATTTTTAAATCTGTAAGAAGGCCTGGAGACAGCTCCTCCTCCTGCTGACTTCAAAACAACTTTGCCTTCCCCACTGGCTGGAAACATACCCTCCACCCTCCGTTCCTAGATAGCTGGGTCCTTCCCCCACTCTGGAAGAAGCCACACCTCTTAGAGGGTGTCTGGATTGGTAACACATCTAGACCAGCCAGCACACAACTCTTCCACAATATTGTACTGTCTTTATACCAAGCTTTATATCTGGCAGCTGGGGACCAGGAACAAGAAAAGTCCAGCAAGGTTGCCAAATGACTGGCCATAAACCATCCACACTGGGCACTTAGCAGTGGCATGTTTGGGTCACTGTGCCATCCTTTTGCTGCAGCCAGGCCTCTCAATGTGACTGATTCTTCAGCCCCTTCACAAATGATAAGCAGCAGCCGTGGGAAAGTCAGGAGTGCAAGTGGCTCAGAGAAGCTCTGTACGGAACCTGCAGCTGTGTTGGGACCGGCCTCAAGGATGTCTGTGCTCCAAGGTGAAAGTAAGTGGCATTGCCTTTAGCCCTAGCTTGCAAACAGCTGTCCACCCCAGAGAGACGTTGAGCCCGATGTTGGTAACATAAACAAATGTGGTTTAAGTCATAGCTCATATTGGAGAAAAACTGTTGTTAGTTCCTGTTACTTAGGTAGCAAAAAGCTAACTGATGTAACCAATGTGTCATTGTTTCTTCTACCACTATTATTTATACCATGCTGAAAATGGGCCAAGTCTCTGCCCTGAGGAGTGTTCTGTTGCCGTATCAGCCACCTGTTTCTACAGAGTTTCTTAACAATCTTGCCTGTCCCTCATTCAAGATCAAGCGTGGCTGGTGTATTTTCAGTGTAGGGGTGAACCTGGGTGCGGAGGGAGAGAGAGTGCAAGTATGTGTGTGTTTCTGTGCATGCACACACAAAGGCTGTAGATTTTCTTCTCCTCCAGGAGTAGCCTTGTCTCTGGAACTCCCCTCCAAAGTCACTAGATTCTTGCTGCTGCCTCTCCTCCCTGTCCCTTCCTTTCCCACCCCGGACTCCCCCCAGTCATGGAAGTGTTTATTTGCCAATAACTTCAGTGTAGAGTATTTGAATGGATTAGGGTTATTCCCCTCGATTTAGGGATGCCCTCGCAAACCACGGCACTCCTCAAATTTGAACAGCTTTGCAAGCATGAAGGAATCGCCCTGGGAGATAGGGAATAACTTGGATCTTGGAATAGAACTCCAATCCCCTGGTTCCCTGTCCTGTCACCAGGCAAGCGGGGCTCAGTTCTCCGCTCCATTACATCAGTCTTAGCCTCGTCTAGCTCCAGTGACTTCAACGTAAAACTAGCTAATGGAGGATGGACTGGGCCCACTGCCTCTTGCATCCCTCAAGCTGCCATCTGGCTGACGGTATTCTTATTTTTTTTTTTTTTTGCTTCCAGCAGTAGAAGACCAAGTCCTGCCACCTGAGAAGGAGCCATCTGAGAAAAGCTGTTGCCACTATCTGAACATGCCAGCCTCCCTGTGTGAGCCCAGGAACCAAGTGGAGATGGAATCCAGAGAAAGGCAAGTTCCCTCTGCATCCTCCGAGCCTGTTTCTCTGAGGCCAGAAGACTCTGACTTCTTGCCGTCTGTCAGACTTGCAGGCATCTTGTGCCTTGTTTTTATCCTTGTCTCTCTCTTCCTGGTTTACGGCAATCCTGGCCAAGTGCCCTTTAACCACTGCAGGGCCCTCAGCTCCAATGGAGTTTGTTCACTGGACTATAAACTCAGCCCATTTCGTCTTCTCTTCCCAAGCCAGCCGGAAACGACATGGCGCGCCCTCCAGCGCAGCGTGAGTGACCTGCGTTGGGCTGACCATCCTGAGGGGTTTGGGGTCTCTTTGGTGGCTGTTGGGCTGGGGGAGGTGAGGAATACGCTCTTTTGTCTCTCAAAATGGACCCTTTCCTTGCTGGCCACAGGACAAGGTCTGCCTCATTCAGTGAGAGTCCAAATACTAGACTACAAGAGTACTCAGTTGCCTTGGGGAGGGTACCCAGAGGCTGGGACATACCTCTCCATTATTTATGAGAGGGAGAAGTTTGCACCTTATGGCATGACTGTGGCCATACAGCGCTCATTCGATGGGAGCCCCTTTGCCACCGAGACCACCCTTGCCCTCCTGATGAACAGCACGGTCCAGGCTGGAGAAAATTCCCTGCACAACTTGACATCCAGCATCGTGTCCGATATTTTAAACAGCATCTATCGCACGGGCAGGGTACCGAACAAGTTGTGGGCCACAGCTAGGAGCCTACCTGTGCTCGTCATAAGGCCTGAACCATATCTGGAAGGTGGTTTTATTTGCTGAAGATAGGTGATCTACTGGGCATACCTTCAGGAGCCACCGTCATTGGGTCTGGCTGTACCTCTCATGCCCAAGATATGACACCTTTTAAAAAGGGGACCCTGTTTAGCTCTTTGAACATGCTTGGTGCGACCACATGATGATACTATCATGGGCCTGCCTATGAATGGTACAGCATGTCACAGGTTAAAACGGCCTAACAGGCTGTGTGAAGCTTGGCAGAGCAGTGGATACAACTGTCACCTCTTCCTCTCTTGGAATTCAAACCTGGACAACCAATGGTCTTCACCATTCTTGGTCCTGCTCTCCAGAAGCCCCGTTCTCCAGACTTGGCACAGCTGGTGCCTTGGCTCAGGACTCTGCTAGCAAGCTGTTGCTTTTATTCCAGCTTTCCTGAGGATCACAACGAGGCAGGGAAGTGTCTGTGGGAGTCAGACCTTTGACTACTCAGTCTGACAAGACTCTGCTTCACTGCTTTTGAAACGTACCACGAGAACAAGTGATGCCGATGAACAATGTGGGCTGACTCTGTAGCTGCTGTAAATCTGTCACACGCCATTGAAGTCCATGGATCTACATCCATTAACGTCAGCTGAGGGGCTGGCCCTGTGACTGTACAGAACTCCTAGGGTCTTTCCACCTCTGGAAGGAGGCGGGACAGAAATCTGCAGGATATGTCTTGCTTGGTGGATAATGCTGCTTTGTGGCGGGAGAAGGGCTGTGACAGGGGGACATACAATAAAATTCTTTTTTAAACAATGCCTCCGCTCCTCCTCTTGGGAAGCTTTTCTTCTTCCCTTGGACTCTATACAGTCTCAGGACGATAGGTCTTGCTAAGTATGAGAATGTCTGATGGCTTGATGGTAAGTGTGTGTGGACTGGAACCAGTGGATGCTGATGACTGGTGAAAATGGGTGGAGGGCCAGGATTCAGGACTGCTGGGTTCTGTGCCTTTGTTTCTCATCTGCAAAATGGAAGCTCATAATACTTCCCTATCTCCAGGGTTGTACTGATGCCGTTTGATTGAGTGAAAGGGGCCATAGGAGGCTAACAAAACTCTTCCAAACCTTAAGGATTTGGTTTGAGGTTTGGGCCAGTTCTTACTTCATCCAGCCCTTGTCACGCACACCCTGCCTCTTTCCACAGGGAGTTTTCAGAATGCCGCGCTGCCAAAGTTATGGGTGCAGCTTTCTTTGCAAAGGTGATAACTCGGAGCAATCAATCTGTTATGCTATCCTTGCCGTCCATCTCTCTGCAGCAGTTCTGCAAACTCTTAAGCAATTAATGCTAAGGTCTACTAGCTGCCAATGAGCCGTTTGCTTTGTCCAATCTTGCCGGCGTTTGGCAATGATTGATTGTGTTCTCTAAGCACCTTTAAATTTCTCCTGCTACAAAAGGAAAGCATGGCTCCTGGCTAGACAGGGCTGGCTGTGGTCCATCTTGGGCGATTAATCTTTGATCTGTCGTGCTTCATTGGAAACGAATTGGGACCGTAAACTATTAAACTAGAAGAGCAGTAAGTAATCCAACAGCTGAAAGGCTGCCATTGAGGTAAGGTATGGCTTAGTTCTACAGGCAGCTGAAATTAGATTTATGAGAGGAGCGCCTCCTTAGGATTCCATTTTTAGCTCATGCCTCGAGCCCTGGAGTTCATGCAGTGTGAATGTTGGGGCGGTGATGGGGATGGATAATGGCTAGAATTAGTCTCAATTGATCAAAACCACAGAGTCCCCAAACTGCTGTCCTGTGCATGGGGTTGTGGAAGCAGATGTGGGTGTGTGTGGGGGGGAGGGGGAGAATCTAGAAAGGGAACGTGGATGACAATCAGAGTTCTGATCAAGCTAAGTCATTCTGGCATCTGTTCCCCTGAATGAGATAATTTGCTGATAGCATGAGAACTCTCCCTGGTGCCATGTGCTAACTTGCATTAGAGGTACCCATACAATGGAGCAAATTCATCCCTGGCGTAATTCCATTGACTTGCAGCAGCATCAGGTGACTAGGTAATTAAATGAGAAAAGCACCATTTGCAATACCATAAATAGATAGTTTTTAGTCCTATTGTTCTACGTGTTCAGGAGATGGGCAGCCTGGATGCAGATGGACTATTGAAAAGGACGTGATCGTTAAGCCTGGAAAGGGTGGTGTGTTTTGAGGGCAACTGAGTGGTGGAATAACCAAATCGAGCTGTAGAGTGGCTTAGAAGAAGCAGAATGTGCCACTGTGTCCTGTGACCATTTCTAATTGGCCAATGCCTCACACAATAGTGCTGATCCACAGAGAGAATGAGAACCTGCTACTGCTATCAATCAGTGGCATTGGTACTTTTGTGCAAACTGTAGAGGCCTGTTTTCTGCAGCCGTTGGTCCTGGGGTCTGTCCCAAATGATGACCCATGGCAAGGGGTTGTATTAATTCTGTGACCACGTAGGGCTCTTCTTTCAAAGTGCTGTGACTGCTTAGAAATAAAGGAAGAGAATTAAACCTCTCCTCTTCCAATAGCACAGATTTCACAGGCTTGCTGTGAGCAGGATAGACCTGGGACTGTTCCAGCAGTTCTGATTCTGCTCAGCAGAGGACAGTAGTCCAACACACCCTAGCTAACTCATGACATGAACTATTTCACACACCTGCTTTGTCACAGCGCAACATGGAGTGGAAGCTGGGATAGAGTATAGCTTGAAAAAGGCCCCAAAAATAAAAAACAGGAAAGGAGTGCTGTACTGCTGGTATCTGAATCATCTTGTTACAGTAGCTCTGTTAAAAACCTTGAGTAATACGTTGGACTCCAAAGCCAGGGGATCTAACAGCTGACACACTAGAAATGGTTGGGTGCAGAGCTTGCTGGAAAACCAGTACATTTTTTTGCTGGAATCTTTTTTTTAAATTTCAAAAATACCAACATTTTGTCTTATCAACAAACTTTTGATGTCGAGCTGGCTGAAAAATTTCAACTAAAATATGCCTCGGAAGTTTTGGTTGGCTTTTTTGGTTGAAAATTGAGTTCTTGATTTGAAAAATAATTTCATCCAACTTTTGACCAGCGCCAGCTGTAAATACTGTCCCTGCCCCCACACCTCTCTATCTGCCAATCAAACTGAAGCCATTCCAAGTGTTCTCATGCACCACTTCTCCCAAAGCTCTGTGCTGTGTGTAGAGCAGGAAATATTTGTCCTGTTTAAGTCCAGGTGAGGAGTGTCGAAAAAAAAAAACTGGGCCCAGATTGACCATGACATTTAGGTACCTAAGTCTGGGGGGAAGGCACCTACTCCCAGTTTTAGGTACCACTGAGATCCACAAAACCCATGCTTGGGTGCTGCCTAAACCTGTAGGCATCTAAACTCACTCACCCTCTAAACTTCTGTGGTAAAAGTTCCCTAGGCACTTAAGTTTCTGCCTCTGGGCATGTGCACTGCTTCCTCATTCTTGGCATCCGGGGACCTATGTCCCAGTGTGATCCACAAACCAGGGGAAGATAAACGCTTGTCCGCCTAACTGGCATGCTGGGCCTGAACTGGCAGGTGAGCTCAGAGGCTGCCTACCTGGATCTCAGGGCTGGCTCCAGGCACCAGCCGAGCAAGCTCGTGCTTGGGGCGGCAGATTCTACGGGGCGGCACGACCGCTTTTTTTTTTTTTGTAGGCCGATCCGGCCACCCTGTAGAGGGCGGCGGCATGGAGGAGGGGAGCGCCCTGCTGGGAGCGGGCTGCGCGCTCCGTCTGCCCCAGCCGGTGCCAGGTCTGTAGCAAGCCCGGCAGGGCAGCCCGCGTCCTTCCCTCCCCGCCGACTGGAGCAGGCGGCGCGGCGGTCGGGGCCGCGTGACAAGTGCCCCGCTGAAGCCCTGGCCGCCCCCCTTCTCTCTCCCCCCCTATCCGGGGCACGTCTGCAGCGCAGGGAGTCCCCCTGCACCTGCGCTCTGGCTGCCTGGCAGGCTTTTTTTTTTCTTTGCTTTGCTGTTCTGGCCACCTGGATTTATTATTATTATTTTTTTGCTTGGGGTGGCAAAAAAGCCAGAGCCGGCCCTGGTCCCATTCGGCCTCTGGCTGTGGGAGGAAGAGGAGGTGGTGGGACGCAGCTTTATGGCTTTTTAGCCTAATGGGTAGAGACCTCATCTGGGCGACCCAGTTTCCTTTTCTCTCTCCCCGCTCTGGCCGAGGGTGGATTTGGACAGGGATCTCCTCCCTCTGAGGCAAGTGCTCTAACCACGGAGCCATGGGCTATTCTGCTGTGGGGCTCGCTCAGCCTCTCCTGTGGAAGCTGTTCTGCGGTGGCTAAATAACTAGTCATTGGTGCAGGGGGACTGGGGTTCCCACTTCCACTCACTGGGCTACGGAGTCTTTCTCGCTCTCGGGCCCAGGGAGCGCAACGGAACAGCTCCCACAGGGGAGGCGGAGGAGCCCTCCCCCATCAGAATATCCCAAAGCTTAGCCATGAAAGCACGCTCCTGAGAGGTGGAAGACCCCTGCTCAGACCCTTTCTTCCCCCTCCGGCAGAGGCAGGAATTGAACCTGTGTCTCCTGGATCCCAGCCAAGTGCTCTAACACTGAGCCGCAAGTTATAAGCTGCTCCTTTGGCCCTTTTGTGTGGGTTTAACGCATACCCCTCTCGTTGAGATCTCCCTGGGGCTAGCTCCCTGCCTCGTATGCTGGCTGTGTGGAGTCCATCCTTAGGCACCTGCCTCTCCCCAGGCCTGGTACGGGGAGCCTACATGCCTGGCTCAGGCTTTGTGGGTCTCAGTGTTGTTCCACTGGCTTTTCAAGGTGCATGAAAGTTAGGCGTTGTGATGCCACACAATGCAATGCCTAAGTCCCTTTGTGGCTCTGGACCTGGCTGTCATGAATGGTGAGACATGCGGGAGAGCTGGGAGGAGACGGACCTGGGTCAGGGTTGCCAAAGGATTAATACCCCGCCCCTGTCTCGCTACGGGCCTTGGTGTCCTTTTCTCTTGTTACACTACAGCAGCCTAGCCATGGCAAGGTCTAGTGTCAGGCAGTTTGGCACCTCACAAACCCACTCCGTGCGCTTTGTTGCCCCAAGTATATTCGAGATGGAGCCCAAACCAACCCTCCTGATCTGAATGTCCCTGAAACTTGGGGTGCTGGAAATTCAGAGCCAAGTGCTGTGGTTACAGCATCTCTCTGTGCTCGATGGGAACTGAATTCAGGTCTGGAAGAAATTCCCGCTGCCTGTAATGACCTAAACCACACAAGTATTTGGTGTGAATGGAGCTGGTGCTCGCAGGCCAGTGAGTTATGTAGAAATGTCCCTTTCCCTCTCAGATGAGCCTTACTAATGGCCTAAAAGGGGCAACAGCGAAATTTTAATGTTCTGCTGGGTGTAACAGGCAGTCGGGAACACGAGGGGGCAGACTAAGGACGGCTAGCAAACCCCCGTTGGCTGGGAAAATAAATTCTCTACAGTGTGGCTTGTTGGAAGTGGCAGCGTCTTGCTGAGCCGCCGAATGAAGAACGTGTGTGTTAATTGCACCTGGTGTGTTTGGGGAGAGAGAAATAAATCTTTAATTAGACTACAGGCAGTTAAGAAATATACAGCAAGAAAAATGAAAGCAGACTTTTGTGTTAGGTAGGAAACCTACTTGCATGGGCTTTCCGTTACCAATCATGTCTCCCCGCAATGGAAAGGATCAAGCCCACAAGTGTTACCAAAAGGCAGCAACCAAATGCATGGCCGCTTAAAGGATAATACAATTTCACAGAGAGATTATGGCTAAGGCAGGCTGGAGAGAAGCATCAGTTAGCTCCATAGGATCGTTCTCTTCTGGCAGCTGTGCAGGAGATCACGAACGTACGTAAAAAAATAAACTGCATCAAAGCCACTTGGCAACCGCACGACCAAATTCATAAATTTAATTTCTATTCCTCTTGTAAGGGAAGGGAGAGATCGGTCAATCCTCAAGGCGATCTGTCTCTCTCTCTCTCTCATCTGGCCACATCCTTTCATAAATCTTCTCCTGGAAGTCTGAATTGGTGATTACCAGGTCAAGATGTAATAATACTTAGTGCCTGTACGGAGCGTTACGCAAACAAAGTGCTTCAGGAACAGTAACTGCCTCATTCTCATCATGCCCCGGGGGTGGTTTTTAGCCCTACTTTATAGGGTGGAGGAAACAGAGTCAAGACCTGAGAGTTTTCTCAGATTCTCCTCTAGAACCAGTGGGGATTCTAGTGCCGGACCAATGGTGGCCTTTTAAGCACCATGTCATCTAGACCTGCTTTGAGCGGGGCTAACCAACGGGGCAGTATTGCTATTATTGCAGTAGCACCTGTAGGCCTCAGCTGAGATGCCAGGCCCCATTGTGTTCAGTGCTGTACAATCATATAGTGAGCGATGGCCCCTACCCCAAAGAGCTTATGCTGTAAGTGGAAACGACAGACAAAGGATGGCAGGAGAAACAGAGGCATAGAATAGAGAGGTGAAGGGTGGTCCCAAGGTCACAGAGTAGGTCAGGGTAGAGCTGGTGTCCTTGTTCCCAGTCCAGCGACCTCCCCTGGTAGTGCTAAGGGCTGAGATCTATGCGAGCACGTCCACTGAGAAAGCCCTGCATGTAGACACAGCCAGAGAGGCTAAATAACTCCCCAAGATTGCCTAGCAAGTCACTGACAGCCGGGATTGGGTCCCAGGTCTCCTTCTCCCATGTTCAATCCACTAGATCAGGGGTCGGCAACCTTTGAGAAGTGGTGTGCCGAGTCTTCATTTATTCACTCTAATTTAAGGTTTTGTGTGTCAGTAATACATTTAAACGTTTTTAGAAGGTCTCTTTCTATAAGTCTATAATATATAACTAAACTAGTGTTGTATGTAAAGTAAATAAGGTTTTTAAAATGTTTAAGAAGCTTCATTTAGAATTAAATTAAAATGCAGAGCCCCCTGGACCGGTGGCCAGGACCCGGGCAGTGCGAGTGCCACTGAAAATCAGCTTGCATGCTGCCTTTGTCACGCGTGCCATTGGTTGCCTGCACTAGATCACACTGCCTCTCCAGGGCTGTGTTTGCACTAGAGAAATAAATCTGGTGAAATGCAGCTGCTCCAAGTGCAACTAGTTTGCTACGTCCACGCTAGCCTGCTGACTTCTGTTTGGCACCTTTACAATTTTGCCTCACGTTCTCATTAATGCTGTTGTGAACCATTGGAGATGCAGGGCAGCAGTGCTTAGTTTGTAATGAAAGAGGTGCCGGGCTCAAGCAATCTTTTCTTTTACTTTCATAACTGATGCACCAAGCCCAGAGGTACTGGGGCTATGAATGGCAAAGCCTAGAGGTTGTCAGGGCAGCCTTGCCAAGCCCCGGCACAAATTAAGCATGGCAGAACAGTCTGGCTATCTCTTTCATGACACTCAGAAGCAGTGGATTCTGGGAGACCATGAAAGGCCACTGGTGCAGGACTTTCTGAACTGTTCGATTGCGGCCCACGCTTTCAGATGCTGAAAGAACCCAGACTAAGCCAGTGTCTACCCATGCTGAAAGCAATCTGATCCAAATGTTACGCGGCATTTAGAGCACTTCTCCGTGTGGCTGAGATGTGTTTTACAAACGTGCTGGGGGGAAGTGCAGGGCTCTTAGGGAAATTGACCCTACTTAGACCAATAGCAGGATTTGAACCTGGGACTTTCAATGCTAAAAGCATGAGCTTCTAACTCCCCTAGGCTCCTTTTGAAACTCCCACCCTTATTGGTTTAGCCGACTGCTATAGTTGACTCATTCACCTCTTATGTGGAGCAGCTACGAGACGCATACTGAGCCAGCATGGCTCACATTAGCATGGACCCAAGCAAGAGTTCCAGGTGTAACTGGGTTGCACCCTGGTAAAGTAGCTTCATTCCATTTGCTGCTTGCCCTGGTCTTTTGGGGGATTGGTGGCCCTGCATAAAGCTGTTTGGCTCCACTTTCTCCAAACTGGGCATCAACCCAGCTTCTTCATAACCAGTCCAATGCGTAATCAGTGCAATCTTTCGGGGTTTCTTTTGCAAAAAGATCTCTTCCGTCCCCTGCCGCCCTCCTTCCCCCACTGTTTTAAAGAAGCAACACTTTGGGGCAGCCATCTGTTTACTTTTTGGACTCAGGACTTGCTGAAATGTATTTCGATGGATGAAGCAACGCAGAGTAAAAGAACAGAGACCGGCAGGCTGCATGGTGAGTGGAAAATATTTTTTGGGGGGACTTTCTGGAGTTTGAAGCCCTGATGATGGATGTGTGTGCAATAAATGGTAATAGCTTTATGAGTATCAAAACACAGAACAAAAGAATAACACTCTGCCTAATAGACTGAGGAACGTCTGCAGGGCAAAACCCATTCTGCTCACAAATAGATGGAAAGCAGCAGTGGTGAATGATGAATTGGCAGGGGCTCAGGTGGAGAGTTAGGGTTGTGTAATGTATTGGAAAAAATGGTATAACTCGACTTAAAAAGAATAAACCTCCATTCTGAATAAGCAAGCCCCATATCTGCGATCAAAGTACTGTAGTGCCTGAAAAAGATTATTGGTCTAGAATGTGTTTGCACTGCTCTGCTCGAAGGTTTATCGTTGTAGCAGGTGGTGTGAGCGGAGTTTAAAAATCACATCATTCTGACTACTATCTTGCTTTCTTTCTCCAGGTCAGTTCTGCTGTCAATATTAAGAGCTACTAACACTAGAGAGTTGCAAAATGGGAATTTTTTCCCTGTGGAATTTTTTTTGGCATAGGGAGGGGGCGTCTTGATAGAAAAACAACCAAACAACGGTTTGGTCAAAGAAGTATAATTCCTGCAGGAACTTTTGAAACGAAATGAAAACTTTTGTTTTGTTTTGACTTCAAATGTTTCATTTTGGTGTTTTAAACTGAAAAATGTTAGTTTGTTGAATTTTTGAAGTTCCCCAGGCCCCATTCATTTTTGTCCTCGTGATGCCCTGGAAAAAGGGGAGAAGAGATTATATATTAAAAAGTATGGATGAAAACTCACTTTCACAGCTTTTGCTGTTTTAATTAAAAGTAGGTTCCCCCCCGCCCCCCACACTTCCTGTTTTCCAGATTTTTCTAGTTGGGGAATAGTTGCAAGGTATCATGTGTGAATTTCCCCAATTCTGAAATGAAAAATTCTGATTTTTTTCTCCCCAAATTTGATCAAAAATGAGCTCCCCCCCAAATTTTCCATTTAGATGAAATCCTATTTTCCAATGAAAATCTTCTTGATGGAAAATTTTCAGCCAACTCTAGTTAACAGTAGAGATTAAAGGTGAGATTTTCAAAGTTGTTTAAGTGCTTGGGGAAAATCTCAGGCTGAATTCTTTGAACCTGTAGCATATGAAGCTGTGTAACTATCACAGCTTTGTTTTTTCTCTGCATTGCTCCTCTAGATTTCTACGTTGCCTGCCTGTCGTTTTCTTGGGCAGAGTTGATGCAGAATGGTGCATAGGAGACATGCACACTGTGCTCTCTCATGGAGGCTTAATTTGTGTTCGTTCTTGTGTTTCCTTCACATCACACAGACAAAACATATGGTTCCATTGTGCATGAAACTCTGTGTAGCAATCCTATGTGAAAGCTGTCTCAGGAATCCTGTGGGATGACAGAAACTGGATTCTATTGGATACACCCAATTTATTTTAACAGATGTTCCCTGCTCAGTGTTCCAGAATGACTGGGAGAAAATCCTTTCCCAACTCCTTTGGAAGTGAATCTCCCACTGTTACTACCACTATTTCAGCTCACCCAGGTGGGAGCCCCGGGCTGGACAGGGATTCTAACTACAGTGTCATCTAGCCCGGTTCAGAGCAGGTCTGTGTGATATGGGGCTGGCAGCATTGGGACCTTGTGCATGCTTGCCACCCTGTTGGCGCAGCAGAACCAGTGACAGCAACAGTGGGGCGTACTAGTGACTAGTGCTCTTGTACAGACGTGGTCTGTGTGTGAGAGCCAGAATTGCCCATGCTATCCCATCCCATGGACGCCGCACAATCTTAGCGGAAGCGTGACCTGTACTGCGAGCCACATTCAGAGTCGCTCCACTGTGTTTTTAATCCAATGCTACTGGCAGACAAGGAGGTGTCCAAGTTTTCCTTCTTGTAGGGTTATATTAAAGTTTCAAGTGGGTAGAGTTTGCACCATCTCATTCTCTGTATTACGGTCTGATACCACCTCTCCCTCTGACCTGGGGCTCTGCCAGGAGACATGCAATTGCGGTTACTGATTATTATTTGCCTCACAGGAACATGCAAGATTGGAGTCCCACTGCATTAAGCACGGTAAGAGGTCATCCCTGCCCCAAACAGCTCACAATTGAAATAGACAAGACTGACGAAGGATGGGGTGGAAAACAGAGGTAGGAAATGACTTGCCCAAGGTCCTTGGCAGCTAGAAATAGAACCCAGGTCTCCACTGTCCTAGTTGAAAGCCCAATCCATTGGGTTCCAGAAAAGTGACTGCATATTTGGCATGATTGTATTGAAGTTGGCAGGTATGGCACATCAACTGTACACTCTGAACACCTGCCTTTGGCCACATTTCTTCAGCTCCGTGTGAAGGAGAGAATCTAGTCAGCTGAAAAGTAGAACGATCCTGCTGATTCCCTGTGAGCTTTGGACACCTCCCGGGGGGAAATGGACCCATCATTGCGTCGGTAGGGAGACCCAAATGAATGGCCAATGAGACGAATCCTTCCGATGAATTCCTTAGAGAAGAGTTTCGCCGCCTTGAATCATAGGTGCTGGAACTATGGGTGCTGGGTGTGCTGCTGCACCCCCTGGTTTGAGGTAGTAATATCACCCCAAATACTGGGTTTCCGTCTTCAGCACCCCCGCTATAAAAATTGTTCCAGCACCACTGCCTTGAATGCCTCCACGCTTCCCTTAAGACAGGCTTGTGATTGCGGGAAAAGGATTGCTTTGGGGGCTTGAAGCATCAGGAACCATAGACTCAAAATCCTGGCAGGGTTGCATTGGTCCTTTATCCTTGCAAGGTAGGTAACTCCCCAGCTGGTGTAAATTAGCATAACTTGACTGACGTCGATGCAGCCATGCGCTGGCCTTTGAACCTCACACAGTTTCCTGTTTTTTGAGAACTTTAGAACCCAGGTTCTATGGGACCATTAAAGGTCCTGTTCTTTTCTATCGAGGTTCTTGTACTGCACCCATCACCGCGGTATCTGAGCATCTTCTGACAAATTGTAAAGCAATGACACTGGCTTCTCATGTGGTTCCTTCTCCATTCCTCTCCCAAGGGGTGGGTGGGGGGAATCTCTCTCCTTTGTTTTATATGTACTTTTCCTAGTGAAGGTCAGGTCAGAGGCATGAGCCTGTCCTTTGGACAATACTTTGAAAGAGTTCCCATAATACTGAGCTCTACTGGCTCTGACCAGCTCCCCGAGAATGCTGTGCCGCCTTCACCAATGAGCTTTGTCTTTGCAACGAATAATATTGGGTCAAAGGAGCGGAGCAAATGACCCCACTCTTGACCCTCCTGGAGTGAGAGGTTTCTCTCTTTGGCAGAGACCTGGCATTGGCCACTGTTGGAAGATAGGATACTGGACTAGATGGACCTTTGGTCTGACCCAGTATAGCTGTTCTTGAGAGACGCTGGGCCTATACCAACAAAAGCAGTGACCAGGAGGACTGCACGCGACATGGTGCTGTTCTGTGTGGAGTCATTGTAGCGAGCAGATGTCGGGCTGGGTTTGGTTCTGCGTTTGATCCCCAAGATGTACAAAATGTGGCTGTCTGTGAATGTTTCCCCCCCAGCTTGGATCACCCAATGTAAGCGTACCCCACGCTAATGCGCTGAGACTCTTTCTAACCGGGCAGGCTGCCTGCTTTTAACAAGGCCTCAATCGGGTCATCTGTGGGGGCTGAATCTAGGACCACTGGATCCTAAAAGCATGAGCCTCTCCTACTTAAAGCAAATCCTTTTATTTAAAGTGACGTGGAGACTTTCTTTCCTTCCCCCTTCTAACATAGCTAGAAGCCATTCAGTGAGCGCAAACTTGGAGCTCAGCACGGTCAGTGTCTGCAAAATGCTCCTCCTGACCGACCCCAGCCACCAGGCCCTGATAGTACAAGAATGTTAGCTTGTCTTCCCATCTGATTCATCCAAACCTAGGGGGACCATGCCTGGATCCTGGGCCACGTACCAGCTAATTTATAGAGTCTAACACGTATCGCTTTGGACAGGAGTCTGATGGCTCTGGTCCAAGAAGAGCACATGGATAATATTTCCTCCAGAGTGAAGAGTGAGCTGGCTGAGTGGCTGCAGCTCCTTCAGACATAGCCCAGCCTGCGGGCTGCGGAGAGTCAAACCCCTAAGCATAGCAGTCTCTTATTCGCTCGTGATTCTAGGTCTTGGGAGCCCCTAGTCCAATTCCTTGCTCCACCACAGACATCCTCTGTGACCTTGGGCCTGTCACTTAATCTCTTCATCCCTCCTATTCCCCCAGTATAAAGTGGGGCTAAGAGCACTGCCCTGCCTCATAGGGTTGTCGAGAGGTGATCGGATATTACAGTAAGGGGGGGCCAGATCAGTACCTTGGGTAGTGAAGCTTTCAGAGACAGAATCCAGGAAATTTCAGTCATGATGGAACCAAACCAGAACAAACCAAAATCCCCTCCCCACCCCTTCCCCCAAGTCCCCGCCCCACCCTGCCTCTTCTCCGCCTCCTCCCCTGAGCGCGCCACATCCCCACTCCTCCCCCTCCCTCCCGGAAAGTTCTAAGCACCGCCAAACAGCTCTTAGGCGGCGGCAGGGGGGGAGGGGGAAGGGTGGAAAGCGCTGGGAGGGAGGAGGAGGAGCAGGGACGCGGCGCGCTCGGGGGGAGCTTGGCTGCCGGTGGGTGCAGAGCATCCGCTATTTTTCCCCACGGAGTCAGCGCCTATGGCCCAAGCCCCTCTTCTGTCCACATGCAAATCAGACTTGACTTAGGTCAGCAGGTGCTCAGGACCCTGGTAGGGGGGTGGGTCAGAGCCCGAGTCCCACTGTGATTCTGGCCCAAGCCCTGTCCCCTTGCAGTGTGGACCCGAGTCAGCGCAATATGGCGTGGGTTAGCATGGTTGTGAGACACAGGTGTACTGTGGGGTGTGGACGTTCAAACGCAGGCTTGGAAACGCTGAGTCCACAAGCCTGGGTCCCACAGACCCGGCCTTAGCATGCAGTGCTGACAAAACACAATGGGACGCAAGTACATGCTTAAAGTTCAGCACATTCTTAAGTGCTTTGCTGAATTGGGGTGGACTTAGTCGTGCTGAAATATTCTGCTGGGGCCTTGCTGCTGTGGGACCTTGGCTAAGGTGACTTGTCCCAGCCGTGCTGCGGGCATGAGGAAGGATTGTTAATGAGGCACTAGGAAGAGAAAGTGGCCTAGTGAATAGGGCACTAACCTGGAAGTCAGGAGACCTGGCTGTCTGACCGTGAGCAAGTTGCTTCCCCTTTCATCCTTTGTTTGCCTTGTTTACTTAGGCTTTGTCTACACTAGCACTTTCCTTATGTTGCTCAGGGGTGTGAAAAACACCCTGCACCACTGATCTAACTTTCACCGACAGAAGCGCCGGTGTGGACAGCACTGCGTTGATGGGCAATGCTCTCCTGCCGCCGCAGCTACCGCCGCTCATTGGCAGTGATTTTAATTACGCCGGTGAGAGAGCTCTTTCCCCCGGCACAGAACAGCCACGCAGGAGACCTTACAGTGGCACAGCTGCAGCGGTACTGCCATGCCGTTGTATGGTCCATAGTGTAGACCTAGCTTTAGACTGTAAACTCTTCAGGATATGGACTCTGTCTTACTACGTGTTTGTCCAGCACCTGGCCCCAGGTGGTGTCAATCCTGATCAAGTCCTGTAAGTGTTACTGCAATATAAATTACCAATAGGCAGTGGGTTAGTGCCCAGTTGGAAACCTGGGTTCATCTCCCACAGGGGGCTCACCCATTGGCAGTAACAGCACCTCCTTCTTGGGTAAGTACCCGATCCTTCTTCTGAGCATTCTCCACCTGGCAAAGGAATGCTAGAGGACTCGGCAGACATTCCTCTCTCATCCAGAAAGAAAATACACGGATCCAGCGTGGAGTGCTGGGGAAGTGATTAAACTCCCGTGGTGCCAGTCAACAGCAGTGCGGAATCTATTTCTCTTCTGCCTTTTCTGCTGTTGGAAACGGATGGCTTTAACCAGCTGCGAGGCCAACCCAGGCCACTGCTGTCAAGAGCAAAAGAAAGCGTGGCCCAATCAAAGGCTTAAGTTAAGTCAATAATGCTCTGAGCCGCACAGCTCTTCACCCCGTCTCGATTAGCATCGTGTGGACAGGGCGCTGGGGTATGGAACGAGAGCCAGACTGGGGAGGTAGGCTAGGGGAAGGCAAGAGTGGCGCTGTGTTTGAATCAACAATGCCAGCCGCCTGTTTAGGCCCCAGACCATTACCGAGAGGTGGCCATGGAGCGGTAGACACGGCGGATGATGCATACAGCAGGTCAGTGGCCCATGTTTGGAATGGCTGGGTTGTTGTTCACTACAGGTGGGATCCAATTAAACCCCAGCCTGCCGCACTGGGAAAATTCAGATCCAGAGCTTTGTGGCCTGGGCCCGGGTCCAGCTGTTTATTCGAAGAGCCAGTCCCCACACACAGATGTTGGTAACTACAGTTGGTTTTAAAGCCAGTTCTGGAATTGAGCTATCGATCTAAGGCAGGTGTAAACCAGAGGTCTCAACATTGCACCAGTGTAATGAAATCTATTTAAGAACCAACTTTAGTTCAACCAATGCAAGGTTTGTGTGGAGACAGGTGTGACAAAGTTCCTCCCTTTATCTTGATGGGTCCTGTGCTTATTGGCGGATTTTCTTGCCTCAGAGATTCACCATGTGGATTGGGGAACAGCCCAGAGACCTTCCCCTCTGGGAGAACCCACAGTCCAGGTCAATTGGGAGGTTTGGGGGGAACCCGGGCCCGCCCTCTACTCCGGGTTCCAGCCCAGGGCCCTGTGGACTGCAGCTGTCTATAGTGCCTCCCGTAACAGCTGCATGACAGCTACAACTCCCTGGGCTACTTCCCCATGGCCTCCTCCAAACACCTTCCTTAGTCTCACCACAGGACCTTCCTCCTGGTGTCTGATAACACTTGTGCTCTTCAGTGCTCCAGCAGCACACCCTCACCCTCACCCTCTCACTCTCAGCTCCTTGCGCCTCTTGCTCCCAGCTCCTCACACTCACACCACAAACTGAGGTGAGCTCCTTTTAAAACCCAGGTGCCCTGATTAGCCTGCCTTAATTGATTCTAGCAATTTCTTCTTAATTGGCTCCAGGTGTCCTAATTAGCCTGTCTGCCTTAACTGGTTCTAGCAGGTTCCTGATTACTCTAGTGCAGCCCCTGCTCTGGTTACTCAGGGAACAGAAAACTACTTATCCAGTGACCAGTATATTTGCCCTCTACCAGACTCCTGTACCCCACTGGTCTCGGTCTGTCACACAGGCCCTAAATGGCAGAACCTAGCCAGCTGGCAGAAGCCTGCTTTAAACCTGTGTGCTTAAGAAAGGCAGCTAAATGGGGGTGGGACATGACTCGGCATCTCCTGCATTCTAATTGGCTCTCCGATCGACTCGTGATTTTTAGGCAAGTCCCCTAACCCATTGGTTCTCAACCTTTCCAGACTACTGTACCCCTTTCAGGAGTCCGATTTGTCTCGCGTATCCCCAAGTTTCACCTCAGTTAAAAACTACTTGCTTACAAAGTCAGACATACAAATTAAAAAGTGTCACAGTGCACTGTTACTGACAAATTGCTTACTTTTGCATTTTTACCACAAAATTATAAAATAAATCAATTGGAATATAAATATTGTGTATAACATACAGAGCAGAAATAACAAGTCAGTGTCTGGATGAAATTTTAGTTTGTACTGACTTCGTTAGTGGTTTTTATGTAGCCTGTTGTAAAACTAGGCTAATCTCTGGATGAGTTGATGTACCCCCTGGACGACGTCTGTGTACCCGCAGGGGTATGCGTACCCCTGGTTGAGAACCACTGCCCTAACCTACACCTCTTTACAATGCTCAAGCTCTGGTTTCCAATCTCTAAAACAGAACTGATAATAATTCACAGGGTAAACTCAGGACTAATTAGCTATTGGGCCAAATTAATCGCTCATTTGCAACTGTGTGGCTTTGCTGAAGTCAATGGAGTGCGATGGAATGCCTGCTGAATGCAGGCAGGGGATTTGAGACAAGGTTTGCAAAGCACTTTGAAAATGTTTTTAAATGCTCTGTATAGTACAACCTTCATTATATAGACCTTCATTATCCCAAACAGGAGTACTCTCCTCAAATGCCTCTTCATTACACTGCACGTTCCCTTAAGGCTTGTCACAGGGGGACATCCAGGAAAATTAATCCAAATTAACTAAAGGTGTGAATTTGAAGTGGTGTAGTTAAACTGTAGATGCTGATGTTCAGAATTAAAGTGGCTTTAGTTCAGTTTAGCCTAATTCACTTTGAAAGTGAATTAAGTTAAACTGAATTTAGCCCACTTTAATTCTAAATGAGGGTGTTCACACAGGGGTTTAATGTGGTTTAATTATTTCACTTCAAATTCACACTTTAAATTAATTTGAATTCACTTTCCTGGAGATCACTGAGTAGACAAGCCCTGAGCAATACATAACCTCTCAGCTTTCTGGAGCTCTTTGACTATTTCCAACTAGGGAACATCCAGCAATGCTCCCTTTCTGACGGGCGAGTAGAATAGAAGAGCCTGGAAGATCTGGATTCAAAGCCTGTTTCTGAGTTTGTTCCTTGTCCCCAGTTCTCTTCCTTCCTGCCAGAAAACCACCAACTAACTGGCCAAGACTGGCATTTCTCTTTAGAACATGCCCTGGCTGGTCTGTGGAATGCAGATCTGGCCTAGCGGGGGGCTGCAGGCCGGGACTGGGGTGCATTAGCTGTGCTGTGTGGAGGTGCAGGGCTGGGACAGCAGGCAGTGCTGGAGGTCTGGACAGTGGCAGGGCTGTGTGTCGGCCTGGCTTTGGCCAGGCCTATCAGCCCCTCACGTTCACAGGCACTAAATTCACTCACACAATGTGTTTATCTATTTTTTTTTTCCCCCTTCATAAAAACAACCCAACCCAACTGTCTCCTCCTCGCCATCTCCCCTGGCCAGTGTGATGAAATGAGGAAACAGGCTCCGCCGTGAACGATGACAGTGTGTCTGACTTCAAGGGCTGATGTCATGCCCTAATCATTTTGTTTGGCTTGCGCTAATTTGCTTCCCTTCTGTCCGGTCCTATGCTCATTAGCAATGATAATGGATCAGCCTGGAACAGCAGTGGCTTTCCTCTCTGAGCGGCTTTCAGATTGTTACTCCTTCTGTGCACGTACCAGCTGGGGAATAAAATGTAGTAATTGAATAGACTTTGATTCAGTTGCCTGTGCACTTTACTCTCCCCTAATCAGCAGCAGAGCTGCTTGTCCTAATTTCTGGTCCTCCCTGTGCTTATCTCTTGCAGTGACCTAATACTTGTTAGGCTTCCCTCCTGGGGTGTGTGATTGTCCTTTGCCTTTACCCACAATCAGGTGAGACAAGAGGGAGATGGGAAAGTTGGAAAATTCACACTAGAAGTACCGTGAGTGTAGCTGCTTATTTGCCTACAGAGCTTTCCACATCCCTTCGCCCACAGAACTGACCACGAAAAGACTGTAAACCCAAACCCAGTACAGTCAATGGGAGTTTGGATCTGGGCTTTGGATTAGGGCTTTTTTTAAGTGGTTTTCCTTGTGTGATGGTAATAGGTTCTTTGTGGACTGCATAGAAATAATGCTGAGCTGCATTCTAATGCTGTTTATGTGGACACAAATCATCAGGAAGGGGGTTTTTGGGATGGAATCTGGGGGACTGAATTCCCTATGCACCCTCCCCCCATACCTACTCCCAGCCCTCCTCGGTCATCATCAATAGACACAGCAGAGCTAGTTGAAAATGGGAGAGCAGGGTGGGGAGAATTCATGTTTTCACTCTGAAAAGACCTCACTAGTGCTGGGTTGGGTGTTTTGGGCCTGGAAAGTGAAAAATTTCACATAAAAATGACGGGATGGTCAAAAAATGTTGATTTTCGACAACAAAAAAAGAAGAAATGTCAAGTTAAAAAATATTTTTGGTGGTTGGAAAAAAAATCATTTTATTTTAACTTTCCCTCCTCCCTCCCCCTTTTTCCTAGGTGGAGAAAACAGAAGTAACCAATGAAGAGGGGTTATTTTCTTTTTCTCCACAAAGTGATTTTTTCCCCCCCAAAAAAATGTTTTCGAAAAATGTTGCTTTGAAACTTTTCATCAAAATATACGTCCCTGCGACCTGGTCCAGGCTTTGCCTGGTGCAGTTGGAAAGGCTGGCAGCATCAGCAGGGCTCATGCTTGATGGTGGTTATAATTTTCTCTTTTTACATTGTCCACGTTTACTGCTGGTGCCACGAGAAAGCAGGGCCGATTCTAAAACAAAGAACTTTGCAAACTCCTGGATAGTGTGTTGCGGGGACGGGCGCCTTGCACAGGACCAGCTCCATGGCATGGGAAGGACTTTCAGTACATGACTGGAGAGTTGGAAAGGAAGGGGTGTTTACCTGAAGAGGCAGTGTGGCCCAGTGGAAGCAGGAGACTTGCATTCTAATCTAAGCTCTGAGTTGGTGTGTGACCTAGGATAAGTCAGGTCTCCTCTCTCTGCTTTATTTGACTAAAAGGGCTACTGGCACTGACCTTCCGGGAGGAAGTTGTGAGATCCTTGCTGGAATGTACCTGTCTGAAGTGCCAAGTGCCACTTTGTTACAGCCCTGCCCCCGTCCTCTTCCCTAAGAGCCAGTTTCAACATTGCATGCATTGCGATATTGCACACCACTTCTCTTTTAACACTATCCAGCAGCGCGTTTGATGTGTAATCCACCCACAGCCAAAGCAGTCGATGCAGGGCGAGGGGCACTATCAGCGGGTGAGGGAAAAGAGGCAGCATGCAGAGCCCTGACTGATCAGATAGCTAATGGCACCTGGTAATGCCGATGGATGACATGGGGGAGCCAGAGCAGTCACCCGGGATGCGATGAGCATAAGACCATCCATCACTTGGAGTGCTACATACTGCATATGTCTCATGCACGGCCTCTTTTTTTTTAACCTTTCCTTAAAGCAAGGGTGGGGGCATCTCAGTGTATGCAAACACCCTCTGTGGGACAAAACCTGTCTTTTCTCCCACATTCTATCCCTGGGCAAAACCCTCCCAACTGGGAGAGACAGCATGGTGTAGTAGCTAGAACATTGGGCTGGGAGATAGGAGAAGCACACTCTGCTGTGTGACTTTGGACAAGTTGTATCACTGCGCTGTGTCTCAGTTTCCCCGTGTATCACGTGGGGGTGAGGCACAGAGGTGTCTCACTGCGCAGGAATATTGTGAAACTCACTCCAGTAACATTTGCATGCTGCTGTGTGATCCTCACATCTCCTGCAGAAGCACAGAGTACTGTTAACAACAATGGAGCCAGCTCTCCTGCGTCTGGGCAGCTGGGGGAGGCTGCACTGGGCGCTTTCCTGTAAAAAGTGTCACCCGCTGACTACGCTTTGTATCCAAAAAAGCTTAAAAGCATGAAAAAAAAAAATCCAGGGTAGGGAGCTGCAAAGGCCCCAAGAGTAGCTGCTTTTCCATATTGCACGAGCAGCACATGTTGTTTTGATTATCCGCTCCTCCTGGCCAGCCGGCCTCTGTCTGGAGATTGGGAGCTGAACACTGGAGCCAGTGGAAAACTAGCGAGCAATAGGGGAAAACCTTGGATGGTCCTTGAAACTGTTCAGGCCTGCTCCAGCCCGGCCATGTGCACTCAAGGCAGGGTGGGGATTGGGTCACTTATGGTCATTGTCTTTAACAATATGTTCTGTATAGTAGGGGCAGTAAAGCAGAAACCGTAGCCAGGGCCTGGGCGAGGGGCCGTGGCCCTAGTTCTGTGGAATGAGAAGTGTTTCTCACTGGAGTATCTGCTGCACTGTAGCAGGCAAAAAGAGTCAAGAGTGTCCTCTTCCTGTTTTCTCCCCTCCATTCCCATCTGGTGCACTGCTCCCTCGTGTGTGTGTTTCCTGCAGCACCAAGCCCGAAAGTGGCATATTCCAGCGTCTTCAGAGTCTGTGTAGGGGGAGGTAGTAGTTCATGTGTGTATGGGAGGGCAGGGACTTGTGTTTGGACTGCAGTAGAAGTGAAGAGCAAGTTCAGAGGAAGAATAATAAGAGCAAATTAGAAAAGCAACAACAGATTTTTACCAGGAAACTTTAATTCAACTACACGAGCAAGCTAGAGGAACACGTTCCAGCGCTGAGCCGTTTATAGAAATTCCACCCTTGCAGGCTACAGAGTGACAATGAACTCTGCCAATGAAAAACAAGAGAGAAGCATGAGAGCATTAGAACAACTCTCGTTGGCCAGTCTTGTGGACGGGACACATTGAACTAGTAATTTCTGGGAACTGAGAAATGCTCTTACATGAGCTGTGTGTGTGGGTGCGGGGATGGCGGGGTAAGAGAGGATGGGTTAACTGGAAATGCAGAGGGGCAGTAGGTGGCCTTGTGAAGAGCTGAGAAGAGTTAGCCTGGTGTTGGTGGAAGGAGAAGAATGTACCAGGGTACAAAAGTCAGATGTAGGTAGACGGACCAAGATGGTCAACTTGTCATCCTCCCCCTCCTGTCCTGAAATGTGACTATGTCAAGGCAGTCCCCAGTTGCCTCTAGGAGTGTCTACAAGTCGTTGTGGATCTTATCTCCCAGCCTATCCCGATCTGGGGATCCTAGCAGGACAAGAAACGGGGCCTGATTCGCCTTGGATCTGCACCTCGGGTGGAAATTCACAGCAGTGCAAAGTGGGGCTGAAATGCTTCCAAATCAGCACTGCACCCATTTTGTGCAGGTGTAGGGTGCTGGACAATCGGGGCTATGGATTCTAATCTAGCTGCAGCACGCTGGTAGCACCAGGGTCTGTCTTGCCCCGGGAGTCGCTACCCTTGTGGAATGTGAATCCTGAGGCTGGAAGAATTGGCAACGCTCCTCTTTTGGGTCACACAGAGTCGTGGTTTTCTGGCCGAAAGGGCTTTGTTATGATAATCTGGTCTGACCTCCCGCATAACACGGGCCTGAGAATTTCATCCAGGGCTTCCAAACATCAAGCTTGTAACTTGTGGTTGAGCTGGAGCATCTCTCTTAGAAAGGCATCCGGTCTTGATTTAAAGACGCCAAGTAAGGGAGAATCCACCATCTCCCTTGGTCAGTTGTTCCAATGGTTACTTACCCTCACCCATATTTCTAGTCTGAATTTGTCTAGCTTCAGCTTCCAGCCAGTGGATCTCACTTTGTCTTTGTCTGCTAGACTAAAGAGTGCTCTGATCTCAGAAAGCGTCTCCCTATGCAGGTACTTCTAGACCAGGGGTGGCCAACCTGAGCCTGAGAAGGAGCCAGAATTTACCAATGTACATTGCCAAAAAGCCACAGTAATACGTCAGCAGCCTCCCATCTGCTCCCCCCTGCTCCCAGCGCCTCCCCCCACCTCCCAATCAGCTGTTTCGTGGTGTGCAGGAGGCTGGGAGGGGGAGGAGCGAGGGCATAGCAGGCTCAGGGGAAGGGGTGGAGTGGGGGCAGAGTCAGGGGTTGAGCAGGGAGCACCCCCCGGCACATTGGAAAGTTGGTGCCTGTAGCTCCAGCCCCGGAGTCGGTGCCTATGCAAGGAGCCGCATATTAACTTCTGAAGAGCCACGTGTGGCTCCGGAACCACAGGTTGGCCACCCCTGTTCTGGACCGTGATCAAGTTACATCTTAGCCTTTTTTTGTTTACTCAGATTGAACTCCTGTAGCGCTCCCTGCGAGGCAGGCTCCTGCTTTCAGTTACAGCCGCTCTTGCTGGCCGTGGGGCAGGCAGGTGGACATTTCAACAATGCAGGAGAGACTAGAAGGAGTGATGGGGGAAGTGGCCTGTGTGGTACATGGAATTCCTCTCCTCCCCATTCACTTCTCCTTTCTTCAGATTTTTTGTTCTTCCTTCCCTCTGGGCCTCCTCCCCCTCTGCTAATTTTCTCCTCCTTCTCTCCTTCCTATGCAGAGCTGTGATGAGCCTGACCTGGAACACCTAGTCCCAGCACGGCGACACACACCTCGCAGTTGCTGTTGCGTTAGGGTGCAAGGTCGTATGGCTGCATCGCAGTGCCACATTGCTACCGGGTGTGCGGAGTGTTGTCTGAAATTATACCTGCTAGTGCCCTCTACACTGCCCCAGGTCAACAATGTCAACGCTCCATGTCACACCTCCCTGCCGGTTAGGGTGTGTCTACGCCTGTGGTTCTCAACCTGTGGCCCGTGGGCCAGTTGTGGCCCAATCAGCACAAAGCTGCAGCCCATGTGACATCCTCAGGGCCATACAAGTAGTAGTGGATGAGGCCCACAATGGTAAATAGGTTGAGAACCACTGGTCTACGCTGCATTCAAAGGACTGATTTGATCTTGCTGGCTTGAATGACAGTAGTAGTGAAGCTGTGGCAGCACAGGTGACTACAGGGGCTAGGCTTCCAGGCAGGCTTGTGCTGCTTTGGCTTCACTGATATTGTTGTTTGAGCTAGCTAGACCAAAGGTAGCTTGGGTATTTCTACGTGTGCTGCAGACACACCTTTGATTGCGGTGTAGACACAACCTTAGTCGTTAGTCTTTTACCATTCACTCACAATGACACGCAACATTTTAGTGACTGTCATTGCCTATTAAGACCTAGAGCAGGGATGTCCTCATTAAGTTTCAGAGTTAACAGGTCACCAAGATTAGCAGAGCAGGGGAGTTGTTCCCTCTCAGAGCCATTGTTTCAGTCTGTCTGCAGACTCAGGAAGATGGCTCTTGCATCCATTTAAACTCAGCTCACATTTGGAAAGTTATCTTTGCAACCACAAAGGCTAAGAATTTACTTAAAAATAAAATGAAAGTTTGGATTCTGCAGAATCCTAATATGTCACCGGGGCCACATAAAGGTATCAAATTGGGGTTTGAGCCCTCAAGCTGCTCTACAGGTATAAAGATTAATTTAAACAATACTTTTGTATTTTTCTAAAGTGTGCTCAATTCAACTACCCAAACAGCTCTGAAGAGACCTTAAGCAACAGTCTATTATGACTCCATAATCTGTTTTCATTCCTTGCCACCTGCCTTTGAACAAATGCAGCTGGTCAGCTGTTTTAGTTATTTTGAAATGAAGCTGATTTTTCTTTTTGTGGGGAGAGCTGGATTTCTTTTTTCTTTAGGACAAAAATCTTCCCCAAATTCCTGAGAACTCTGCTGTCTAGTTCTCCCTTTACTATGTGTATTTTTTCCAATTAATATGATTTAAACACATACATACACACAAAACATCATTTCCTTGATTTAATATCAGCCACTTATGGCTCTCGGGCTGTTAACTTCATCACCATTTCTTCCAAGAAAGACCTTAGTAAAATAAACTAACATCCCAGCATACCAGAGCGAAACTCAGACAATAGAACAGACCATTATAACTCTTCCGTGACATTAAAAATGTGACCAATAAGGTATTCGACCAAAGATGTCCATTAGCCCAAGCCCTTAGCAACGTTACCTTATCCCTGTGTGTGGAAAAAGCTAAAGCCCCTGTCACACATGTCCTCTAAAATATCTAACCACTTGTTGTACATCTGCTGATGGATACCAACTGGAAAGGAGATTAGCACTCAGACTCTTGCGCTGGGCTGTCTGCCCTTCCTAATGAGGAACAGATTGAAACGCTTGTCTGTTTGAAAGCATGGTACTGTACCTCGAGCACCGACCGGAGCAAAGAGCAAAATCAAGAAGGTTGGGCAGGCGTGGAATGGATTGTTTGGATGCCAGGGCACATGCCAGTGTTATTAAACAATAGCTGACAGCCAGGCAGCATTGCTTTTCTGGCTTCCAGGACTAACAGGCAGGCGGGCATCTGCATGTGGCTTGCGTGGTACTGGGGCTATCG
Source organism: Trachemys scripta elegans (assembly GCF_013100865.1). Classification (NCBI taxonomy): domain Eukaryota; kingdom Metazoa; phylum Chordata; order Testudines; family Emydidae; genus Trachemys; species Trachemys scripta. Next base: position 17,377,534 of record NC_048314.1, read on the forward strand.
GGCTTCTTGAGTTTGGGCCTTGACCCTACAGGCTCTTAGAGGGTGTCCAGTAGGAGGTGCAAGCAAGGTGTAGCCCTCCACTTTCCTCTGAGGATAAAGACAGGGTAGAGCGTGCAGCAAGCCGGGGCAGGGCATGAGCAGAGAACGGGTGTGTCTGTGGAGACATGGGTTTTGGCACCATCCTCACTGTGCTAATGTGGCGCTTTGCTGCACCCTCTTCCTCTGAACCCCCACTCCTGCTCCTGGAAAGGAGTAACCCGGTGCCCATACAGCGCTGTTCTCACTCCTGCAGGGTCAGGCTGTCCTGTTTACCTTGCCGCATTCGGTGTCTGTGCGAGGCAGAATAAAATCCTTTGGGGACATGCATGGAAAGGTGTGATTGTAGCACGGATCACCACACTGGTGCTAGCTTTCATCTGCCTAACTCGGGTAACAGTAATGGTGTAGATGTGGCGGCATGGGCTTCAGCCCAGGCTAGCAACCTGAGTATGTCTCCATGCTCCCCAGCAGGTTGTACTCGTGTGACTAGTCCATGCTGCCATGTCTCCTGTTGTTCCTCTTGCTAGATTACCCTGCCTCCCACTGCTACATTCACACCTTCACTGGCAGTGCAGGGATACCCTTAGCTGGAGCTCTTCTTCTGAAAGTTAACCCAACTCCACCTTGAATTCCTGAAGCTGAGCAGTGGCTGACCCCAGGGCCGGCTCTAGGTTTTTTGCCACCCCAGGCAAAAAATTTTTTGGCTGTCCCCCACCCCAGCCCTGGGCTCCCCGCGCCACCCTGCTGCCCCAGTCCTGGGCTCTTCCCCCTTCCCCCCCACTTGCACCCCCCTGCCGCCCCAGCCCTGGGCTCTCTCCCCCCGCCCACCTGCACCCTCCTGCTGCCCCAGCCCTGGGTCACTGGTAACTCGCTCCCAGGGCGGGTTATCAGCATCCCGCTCATGACACTAGCAGGGGCGGAGGCTGCATCCAATCGACTCCTTCCCAGTGCCCAGGGGGGCCCTGACTCTGCCCGCTCCCCCCTCACCTCCAGCCGGTCTGGTGCTGGCAGGGTCGGGGTAAGCAGCAGGGTTCCCGGGCCGTGCCTCGGCCCAGGGTCCCTCCAGCTGGGACTCCTGCCTCCAGGACCGGCTGGGAATTGGGAGGGCAGAGCTGGGGAGACTGCCCTGGCATGGGGCTGAGGAGCTGGGCCAGGGAGCGGCTGGCAGGGAACAGAGCCCCAGAGAGCGGGACGTGGGCCCCGCACGGCAGCACCCCAGGCACCGGTTCCCTCTATGGCCACTCTGCTGTTCCTGGCCTCCCTGCCGCAGCCCCTGGGCGGCTCGGGCCGCTTCCCCCAGGCCCGGCTGCGGCACTGGGGGTCGGCCGCCCTGTGGCACTTGCAGGTGGCTCCATGTGCCCCGCGGGGCGGCCCCCAGCCCAAGTGTCCTGCGCTCCATGTGTTGGAGCCTGCAGGATGGCTCAGCCGGGGCCGGCGGCATGAACTACAGTGGCCCCAGGGCTCCCCCACGCACGACACGCTCCTGCTGCTGGACCCCAGTCCCAGGGCCAGCTTTGATCACCCACTGCGGCTCTTCCACCTGGACTTCGGCGTCAGCTTGGGGGCCGGGACAGCGTCTACCTGAGTGAGCGCCTGCAGGGCCGCCCCCAAACAAACAAACAAACAAACAAACAAAAAACATTGCCCGAATGCCGCCCCTGCAAATGTGCCACCCCAAGCACCTGCTTGCTTTGCTGGTGCATAGAGCCGGCCCTGGCTGACCCCGCTGAACCGCCCCCATCAGAAATCACAAGCAAAAATCAACTTGGAGGCGTGTTTTTCTTTTGAATCATTGTTTGTAACCCTTTCCCTCTTTTTTTCTTTTTTCTTTTTTTCATTTTGATCTAAAATGTTTCTTGGGAGCTTTCCCTGCGTGCTGGGGACCTGCGCCTGTTTTGTGCAGAGCAGGGTTTGGTAAAGACCTGTAGTGAAATATGGTCTTTGATGGGTATAAAGGAAGAAAAACATTTCCCTCTCCTAATGCAAAGGCAGATGGAGCTCTGTGCAGAGTCCTCAGAGAGGGCAATGGAACCAGCACAGACTAGGCCAGGGGTGGGCAAACTTTTTGGCCCAAGGGCCACATTGGGGTTGCAAAACTGTATGGAGGGCCGGGTAGGGAAGGCTGTGCCTCCCCAAACAGCCTGGCCCCTGCCTCCTATCCGCCCCCTCCCACTTCCCGCCCCCTGACTGCCCCCCCCTCAGATCCCCCAACCCATCCAACCCCCCCACTCCTTGTTCCCTGACCGCCCCCTCCTGGGATCCCCCTACCCCTAACAGCCCCCCCGGGACCCTACCCCCATCCAACACCCCCCCCGCTCCCTCTCCCCTGACTGCCCTGATCCCTATCCACACCCCTTTCTCCATGACAGGCCCCCCAGGACTCCCATGCCTATCCAACCCCCCATTCCCCGTACCCTGACCGCCCCCGCCTGAACCTCTGCCTCATCCAACTGCTCCCTGATCCCTGTCCCCTAACCACCTCCTGGGACCCCACCCCCTATCCAACTGCCCCCTGCTCCTCTGTCCCCTGACTGCCCCCCAGGACTTCCTGCGCTGCTTGGCAGGAGCGATGGGCCAGACTGCTCCCCACGTCGCAGCGGGACTGCGGGGTAGGGTGGATAGCGGGGGAGGGGCCAGGGGCTAGCCTCCCTGGCAGGGAGCTCAGGGGCCAGGCAGGACGGTCCCGTGGCCCGTGGGCCGTAGTTTGCCCACCTCTGGCCTATGCAGTAGAAGTCTGCCTGCCCTGCAGAACAAAGTTTTCACCAAAAATATTTTTTCCCTCCAGTATCTTCCTGCTGGTTGGGGAAAGTGACATGGCATGAGGAATATGCACCTCTCGGCTGCATTTATCTGGGACGGCCCTGGCGGCTACTGGAGTGTCACACTCATCGGATGCCTATGATCTAGTGGGATCGGCTTCCATGTTTTTGGATGTGAACGAGTCACCAACTGCTGGGGCTAGGAAGAAATTTCCATTATGGGCAGTTTATGGCATAATTGCGCAGTATGAAAGTTTGACATATTTCCGGGCCTTGCCACTGATCGAGACTGGCTCCTGGACTATAGGAAGCATTGGGCAGAGCCAATATGGCAAGTCCTATAACCCAGAGTTGTTAATTTTTTATCTGTGTTACTGTAGTGCCCAGAGGCCCCCAGCCGAGATCAGAGCTCCATTACGTTAGGCACTGTTCGTACATGTAGTGAGAGACAGTCCTGGATCCAAACGCAAAGGAAGTGACTTCTCTGAGTGTGGCAGGACCAAAAACAGACCCCAGGTCTTCCAATTCACGGTTCAGCCGCCACACTCACACTGAATGGGCAAGAATGTCTCCTGCAGGGGGCCTTCTCTTCAAGTGGAAATGCTAACAATGAAACAACAGCTGACGGGTTACTCTTTAACTGCCTCTTTTACTCCTCCCTTCCCCCCGCCTCCTGCCGCCACCCAGGCATGGTGAACCCACGGAAACTGTCAAAGCACCTTGGAGAGTCATTGAATTTGATCTGATTTTATATTTCTTTGACGTCACTGTGTTACGTGGATCAAGACATGGCATTTCTTTTCCCACGGGACCATGCTAGGTACTTGTTGGCGTTGGCTTCTCCGTTGGGGTTCGACGGGGCCTGGTTAGTGCTGGTGGAACTGGTGGAGGTTTTTGCAGTGCAGGCACCTGGTAAAGCATTGTGGGGTAAAGCACTGAGGCTCCATTGATGTGCCGTTGTCCGACAGCAGAGGTCCTTTCCAACCCTGATATTCTATGATTCTATGACCGGGCCTGCAGCCTCTCATGCTTTTCAGGGCTGGGCAGGACACACACGACATTCGACTTTGAAGACCTTGTGCGGAATCATTTAACACTGCAGTGGATTGGGGGAATGAAGCATAAAGCCCAGTGCCAAGCCCAGCAGGAACTGCGGAGACCAAGGTGCGAATCCTCCCGTTTCTGTAGCAGGCCTCGGAACAGAGCGGGGCAATAAGCCCCGTCTGCAACAACCCAGCAGGCGTTTTTCCACACAAGCTGCAGGCCGAGGTGGAAGCGATGCGAGTTCTGTCAGCAAAGCCTTGGAGCAGCACAGCACACGTTCCCCCTCTCCAGCTCAGGCAGCAGGCCTGGGACCCATAGACCATATGTGGATTCATCGTTTATTATATTACAGGCTCCTTAAGTGCTTTGTCTCTTGGCAAGATCCCAGGCGAGGAATGTTAACATTTTTCTGTGGCTAATTCCTGAGGGCCCTGGGCCAGTCCAATGCTGGCCTTCTTCCTCCTCTCCACCATTGGCTCTTATTTTATTTTATGTTTCTTTTCATCGGTGGTTGAATTGAAAATTAAGATGTGCTGGGCCCTAATCCCAAATAAAAATGCCAATACTTTCCCTCTGGGGCCCTTTATTTAACTTCCTAGGCAGACTGTGTACATTACAGCCGTGCGTGTGTTATATACACACACAGTGGAAGGGCTGCATGCCTCAGCTCTGACCTGCCTTTAATGCCGGCTCTGAGGAGCCTGCAGAAGGAGCTTGGTTTTATTTTCTGGGTGGGAGTGGGGGAGGGGAGGACAGGGGCATTCGTTCCAGGCTCAAAAGAGCCTGTCTCCCACCCTGAGGTGGGAGACTGGGCAAAATAAAATAACAGTCCCTAGATCTCATAGCTATAGTGCTTTTCATCTGGAGATCTCAAAGTGCTTTACAAAGATGGTTTGTATCATTATTCCCATTGTACAGATGGGGCAACTGAGGCACAGAGAGGTGACGTGAGTTGCCCAGGGTCACCCAGCCCTGGGAAGAGAACCCAAGTGCTCCAGCCACTGTCCCAGGATGCAGTATTATTTCCACAACTGACCAGAAACTGATCCCCACATCAAGCACAGAATAATCCACAGAGACCTGCCAAAAGATTTGGTGGCACCTCTGAATCTGCAGGCTGGGAAGGAGGGTGCTCAGTGGAGGGCGGTGAAACAGAGATAATTAGTTCATATTGCTGTTCTGTGCTGACTGCTGCTACCTGGGTCTCCCCTGCCAGCCCCTGTCCAAGCACTAAGGCACGGGGGACATGGGCTGGGTTTTGAGGCATGGATATGTCTTGCCTTGGAGTTGCTGCCCTGGACGGCTTCTGGAGCTGAGTGGATTGATGCAGTCACTGCTGACCGGTGTGGGGAAAGGCTGCTACTGCCTGTCTGGAGTGGTGCTAGCTGATCCGGATTTGTGACCATCCACCAGTCCTGCATCCCTCGCTCCACTCAGGGAGCAAAGGAGAGTGGTGGGAGAGTGTAAATTGCAGACACCTATGTGGCAATAAAATATACGTCTGGGGATTATTTTGAAGGGAGAGGGAGGGCACCGCTGCTAAATGAATTACCAGGGCAGTCAAAGATCCTGCCTCAGTGTGTGTGTGGGAAGATGGACTTGATGACTTCTCGAGGTCCCTTGCTGCCCTACATTTCTAGGGTGGCCTAGCTTGGCATCCGGGAACATTCCTAAGCATGTGGTATATGGGGCACCCGTTCCCTTCAGCCCATGGCCCTGACATTTGCAAAGACGTGGCAGCCTGGATTTGGTCTGGCAAACTGGTGAGTTGCGGGATGGGAGTGGAGAGGAAGGGGTGTCTTGGATTTGGGTCCATCTCACTGGAAACCCAACATTCTGGGGCCTGGCTGAGGTACGTGCTGCTGGTGTTGGCCCATTTCTGTTTTACAGACACTTCATAGGGTTTAGCTGTGACCCTGTTCGGGACGACTCTGAGTGTTGCTACCTTTAAATGTGTTCGATGGGACAAACGTCTCATGTAATTAAAAAAAAAAGCAAACCACAATGGTAGCTGTGATTGCATTGTGCTGGTCCCCAAGGCTGGCCCCTGCCTCCTATCCTATGACTCTAGACCCTACCTTACGGATGCAGGGTGCTCTATCAAAACTGAGTTCAGCCTGAGGAAACCAGGATGGGTGGTCACCTGGGCCTGGGACAAGGTAGGTGCCTAATTGCTGGGCTGGCTTCGTGTCTCAGTGTGAAATCCCCAATTTCCCCCCCGCCGCTGTGTGCTCCCAAGTGTTCACAAATTGTCAGCCAGGCCCCCCCAAATCACGAGATTGCCTTTAAGAAGCATGAGATTTTATCAAACCCATACATTTGGGGTTGTCTGTCTTCTAGCTTTTGAGCCTTAGGGGGTCACATTTTCAAGATTTTCTCCGCACTCAGGGGGGCTAGAAACTTACTTTAAAAAAAATCTGAAAGCTTTTGTATGTAATTACTGACTCCAGGAGCTGGGGATTTAAGAACTCCACCAAATATCGCAAAACTTGGTCCTTCACCGCTTGTTCTTTTGCTCAGAGCTCTCCAGACCTGATAGGGCCAGGGGAGTTCGGAGCAATGGGTGTTCTTGCTTTGATCCATTCTGTGTGTCCAGACCGACCAGTGCAATTCAGCTGTCATTGGGCTTAGCCAGTCAGCAGAGTTGTCCCCATTAGGTGGCTGGATTTGTAGGGTCAGATTCAGACCCGATGTAATTAGATGCAGCAATATTGAACTCCATAGAGTTGCACCTGCTTACATCAGGTCTGAACTACAACCCATTGTGTAAGCGCTGAGAAAGTTGGCAGTCCAAAGACAGCAGCTTTAGCGGTGGTCCAAGAGGGATCTTCTCCTTCCAGAGCCAGCAAGAGCTGTGCTCAGTTTCTCACCCTGACATCACCCTTTCCACATCCAGCAGGCAGCCCTGTGACCTGAACCCAGGGACCCAAACTTCAACCAGATCCTTTCTGCTGCTTAGCACGAGGCATGTGACCCCTGGACAATAACAGAGCTAGGGTCCGAGGTCCTAAAGCTCTCCATCTCTCAGTTCGCCACCTGTTTGTCTGTCTGGTCTATTTAGACTGTAGGTTCTTCTGGGCAGGGATTGTTTCTCGCACTGTGTGTGTACAGCACCTAACACAATGGGGCTCTGATTTTAGTCAGGGCCTCTAGCTGCTGCTGTAATGCCAATTAATTAGTAAGAAATATTAGGGGAAATGTGCTAACGGTGAGCTCTGTGGCAGAGTATGCTGCCAGAGGAGGCAAGTGAGAGAAACCCAAAAGCTTGAGTCAATTAAAACTGCCCTGGATAAAGCACCATAAAATATACCGTAGAGGACAGTCTTGACCTTGCAGGGGATGCACTAGAAGGGACCTAAGTATGTCTTGTCCATTGCTGATTTCCACTCTTCCATTCTGGAAGCTATAGAGTAGTGTCTCTCTTTGGTTAGGAGATGGTCATTTTGGCCTTTGTGATGCATTAATTTCCCCCTGTTTTACTCCTTTGCCTCTTTCTGCCTATGGTAAGGAATTTTAATACATGCTTCACCGCAGTATCTGGGCACCAGTTTATGCTGGTCCACCAAGGTTTTCCACCTGCTGGGCTCTACCCTTCCCTCGAGGAAACCTTTTGAGGCTGATATAGCACCTGAGAGAGGTCACATTTCATTCTGCACAAGTCAGTTTCTTCCTTTTAAGCAGCCCATCTCTCACTGTTTTGTAGCTGGCGGGGTGTGTAGAAAAGGGCAGGGAGGAATGGAGAAGATCTCATTGGAAACATGTGGTTCCGAGCTTGTGGTACTTCTGGGATGGGCTATGGCCAGAATCCAGCCCTAACTCATCCGCCTTCTGGGCACCTGGGACAAAATTCTCCATACAGCTGGAGAGTGTGGTGGAGGATGTGACCAAGGGGCTAGTCCAAAGCCAATTGAAATCAATGGAAAGACAATCAATGTCTTTGGATCAGGCCCTAACGGGTGAGCTTCGGGGGTACCTTTAGGCCGTTGGTTTTCTTTGGCTTTCTTTTTGTTGTTACTCTTTAGAATTCGGCCCTTTGCTCAGCTGTGCGGAGGCATCCCGCTAACATGTTTGTGCCTGAATGAGCGGTGACTCCTCAAGTCAGCTGCTGCTGTGGGGAAGGGACAAGGACAAGCCCTTGTACCAAGCCCAGGGCTGTGGGCAGGACATTGCTTTGGGCAAGAGGAGTGTCTGAATTCTCAGCTTCTTTGGCCTGCTGCTGCTGCCAGAGCTGAGGGAAGAGAGAGAATTGTTGTTGTGCTATAAAAAGGCAAAGATGAACTGGGATTTCCATATAAGGGGGAGAACAGGAGGTAGAGTCATGTCCTCAAAGCAGGAGGATGGGGAGCTTGTAACAAGTCCATTTTTGCATGAGCTTTTTTAACCCATTTATCTTTCCAATAGAAGAACTCATGGATACAACTTGGAAAGAAAAAAATTGAGGCCTGGACATTTCTGCTCCGGTAGAAACCTGTTAACAGGATAATCTTGTGGCACTGTTTGAACAGGTCCTGAATATTTCCTGAGCAGAAATTCATTAGTTTTATTGGCATAACATTGCCGTGCCATATATTTATATTCTGCCCTCCATTAAAACAGTCTCAGGTCACTTTTTAATTCAAGGCAAGCTGTACTAAATAGGAACCTTTTCGACTGTGGTTATAAAATGGACACAGAGCTGAATGTGTAATGTCAGGAGGCAGTTGGTTCCGTAGACTAGGCCCTGAGTCAGAGACCATTGAAGTCAATGGAATGTGTCTCATTAGCTTCATCGGGCTAGCTACACAAAAGAACTAGATACATTCATGGAGGATAGGTCCATCAATGGCAATTAGCCAGGATGGGCAGGGATGGTGTCCCTAACCTGTTTGCCAGAAGCTGGGAATGGGCAACAGGGGATGGATCACTTGATGATTACCTGTTCTGTTCATTGCCTCTGGAGTGCCTGACATTGGCCACTGTTAGAAGACAGCATAGTGGGCTAGATGGACCTTTGCTCTGACCCAGTATGGCGGTTCTTATGTTCTTACATAGGGCTAGGCACAAGCCCTAGGTCCATTAAAAGACCTTTCCCCAAGAACTCCTCTGAGACTCAGAGAGGTTAAGTGACTTGCACCAAGTCACACAGCAAGTCAATGGCAGAGTCAGAGATAGGACTCCTAGTCCAGTGTCCTGTCTTTTGGATCAATGGCCTTGGATTATGGACTGAGTTTTCAGCTGACCCTCTATGCGTACCCACACACATCTGCAACCACGCGGTGGGTGGAAATGTCTGTGTGCACACTTAAAAGGTATTAACACCTGCTCTCCCACAAGTGTTAGAATTTACCCCTGCGAATGCCCCTGGGACAAATAGGCTTTGCAGGTGCAAATTCTCACACTTGTGTACCTACACAGGTATTTTCTTTGGCAAAGTGCAGGAGCAGGCAGGCGTGCGTGCCATTTTGCCCTCACGCAGGTGTAGCCCCGGGGGCTGAAAATCTAGAAGAATAAGGAAGAATCTAGAAGAATAAGGAAATACCAGGAACTCAAATTGTTAATGACTGGAAATGGGCTGTAGTGCCTGGGTTTCAAACGCTGCCTCCTAAAAGTCTACGCCTCAGAGTGAAGTTGAAGCATCCCGCTGTTACCGTGGAGATCCCGTTTTGGGTTCTGATTCAGGCCCATCTGTAGTAAAACCATGTAGGTTAAAGTCTTTTAATGACATTAATCAAAGTACTTCAGTACAGCAGTTCATCAGGCACCAATGTAGCGATGAGAAGAGCACTCGTCTTCCAGTAGCCTCATTCCATTGCGAACTCTTCTAGCAGCAGCATTATGTATTAATCTCTTAATTGCATAAAAAAGAAAAAGAGGAATGGGAAGTAGATTTCCTCCCCCTGAGTCCCCGTCTGTGAGTTTTCTGCAAGAGGGAATAATTCAGTCCCAGAATCATTCCCAGAATAGTGATACCGCAGCATTGGGGGCTATTACTATAAAGCACAGTCATGTAGTTTTTAATGTGAGAAGAAAAGATTTGATTGAATGAATGTATTTGCTTCTCTTTTATGTTAATACACCTTCAAAACTAATCGGGCACTGCCCATTTTGTATCCAAGGGATAGCTGGCCCCTGGTTCACATCACTCTGAACTCTCCCTCACCTGCCCATAAGCTGACATGGCAGGTAAGGAAGAATTCCTGGTTTAATTTTTCATGCATCCTGCTACCACTTCCACAAATTCATTTCCCTTATGAAGTCTCCTACACATCCTGCTGCCTATACTGGGCTCTATACATATATGTGTATGTATAATATAAAGACAAGTCAGACATTGCAAAATGTGGCAGAAAAATTCAGGTGAGACGGAAAGACCAGATTTTATAATAAAGAAAGGGGGGGATTGAAAAATCTCTCCTCACTGAAGGATATGACTTTTTGAGAGCACTTGCTCAAATCGCCTGGACCCCCAGTGTCCTGGCTTGTCTAGAGAAGCTAATGTGAAACACATTAAAAGGGTAAGAAAAGGCAGTATGATGGTTGAGAATAATTTTGTTTGGGTTTCTGAAACGTGCACATGAAAACACTGTGTGGTTTTCTGACAAATTTGAAACAGTGCTATTCAATTCGCTCCAACATCGCTACTGTTGATCTAGCAGACTGTAAAGCATTTATTGGAGTTGCTTGAGGCGAATTTAAGCATCTGTGGAATAACAAGTCCAGGAAGTAATTGCATCCACAAGGAAAATATTTTTATGTATAATTCAGTGACCCATTTTATAAACATTGCGGTTCCACCTTGGACTTTTTTTTTTCATCCAACCATCTGAGGTTAGCAAAATATGTGGAGCTGTGTTCAGGGGATCACATTTTGCGGCGCATGGAACGTAGTTGGGGTTGGGTGAATGAAAGGGAAGACCCCTAATTGACTGGAGAGTGAAGTATGGATCTTCAAATATACCCGGTGTGTTCCCCAACCCGTCTGAAAGAGTGACTTCTGGTCTGACACTGGTCTGACACAAGAGGGTATTTACACAACATTTAGAAATGGCTCCACTGGATGTGGTGGGAAAAATCTGGGTTTTGATTGTTTTTGTTTTTGGAAAATTCGGGAGGAGGTGCATTGGGGAGTTGCTACATTTTGAAACAAATACAGTGGAACCTTTGTCTCTGTTTTCCAACAGAGTGGCATCACTATAAGCGGAGTCATTTAAGTCTGGAGTCACCTTTTGCACATTTCAAAGCATTTGGTGGGCTAGGCTGAGGGAATGGGAGTCAGGATTTCTGTATTCTATTCCTTCAACTCACTGGATGAGTTACTTAACTCTTTGTGTCTCAGCTTACTCTTCTCGAAAGGGGGGTAGTAACCCCCTCCCTGGAGCATTGTGAAAATGATACCCTGAAAAGTGCATTGAGCTCCAGGAAGGGAAGTTCCTATAGATGTGCAGGGTAATACATGGTACAGTTTGGGACTTCCTTGTTACTCTGCTCCACGTGGAATTTCACCCAATCTGAATTACTGGTGGGTGAAATCTGTGCAGAGAACCGGAGCGATCACTTAGTCCCATTTAAGCCATGAGGTCTCAAGTGGGCCTTAAGTGATGACTAAGCTTTGTGTTGCTTCTCCGTGTTGGGGTTCCGCTGAAATGCCAAATCTTCTGGGTAGCATGTTTCCTTTATTCAGGTCCCTTCAGCCATCTGCCCTCTCGCTAGTCTCCTCTTTGAAATGAGTCCACAGCAGAGATTTTTTGAATGCAAAGAATTTTGCATTGCAATATGGCCTTTTTACAAACTCAGTAATTTTGGAAAAACTATTGACTTGTTCAAAGATTTTCTCTGAATTTTTGCAGTTTTTTTTGGATCAATTTTATTGAAATCATTACCAAATTTTTTTTGTTTGCTGAAAAGTCCAGTTTTTGGTGAACTAAAAATGTTGACTAGGGTTTTAAGGAGAATGTTGATTATAACATTTTTTAAAAAAATGAACAAATGAAAAACGTGTCCATTTTGAACCCGTGAAAGAAAAACAACTTGGAAACTTGTATTTTTATTTTTTGGGGGGTGAATTTATTATTTTTTCCTGGTTTTGTTCCCCAGCCACCTCTAACTAGGAACAGTGCAAAGTTTGTGTGGGGCATGAAGAGAACAGACGTATGGGGAGAATTTGCAAGTCCTGTTTTTCAGGTGTGATTAATCAGGTGTGCCCAGAAAGGATGACAAGGTGCAAATCTGGGTTTCATTGTTCAAACTGAGACCACCACAATGCTCTCGTAGGGAAAGAGATTGTCAGGTGGATACAGAATTAATTAAAAATGCAGGGATCAATTACTTTTTGTAACTGTAAAAAAATGACACACAAGCCCCTAGAAAACGTCTTAAATTTTGCAATGACAAGGGGTATGTTTACACTTTGAGCAGGAGGTGTAATTCCAGGCTTGAGTAGACATACCTGCACTAGCTCTGATACAACTAGTGCACTAAAAATAGAGTGCAGCGAGGGCAGTGTCAGCGGTGGAGGGTTACCCACCTTGAGCGTGCACTGGTGAGAGATGGTAGGGATGTACTCAGGGCAGCTCGCTTATATCTCCTTGAGCTGGGAGTTACAGCCCCAGCTCAAAGTGCAGATGTATCCAGTGACATCATCCATTACAGATGTTACTGCCTCATTACCTGACCCTCTACTAGTGCACTGTATATCTAAGGACTGTTCCCTTGGCTGTGTCTTTGTGCAATTATAAGCGTCTCTCTTGAGCTATTTGGGCTATGCCAAATACCCTGATTGCTAAAGGAAAGTGATCTTTGACAACCTAATTAGTATGAATGAGGCTAGGGCTACACTATGGGGGGGGGGGTCGACCTAAGATACGCAACTTCAGCTACCTGAATAGCGTAGCTGAAGTTGCGTATTTTAGGTCACGTGAGGACGGCGGCGAGTCGACTGCCGCCGCGCCGCCGTCGACTCCGCTTCCGCCTCTTGCCGCGGTGGATTTCCGGAGTCGACAGCAGAGCCATCGGGGATCGATTTGATCGTGTCTTCACTAGATGCGATAAGTCGATCCCCAATAGATCGATTGCTACCCGCCGATCGGGCGGGTAGTGAAGACGTGCCCTGAGCATTTGTATTCCAGTAGACCCTATAGGCGCCAACCAAGATTAGGACCCTCTTGGGCTAGACGTTGGAAGAGTCCCTGCCCTGGAGAGTTTTTGAGAGGACGGCGATCTTCACTGACACATTGGCGATAGCACTGGAGGTCCCCAGTTCAAAGAGCAGGAAATTCTACAGCTTGAACCCCTGTAGCAGGAGCTGTAACGGAGTCTCATGCTCTTGTATGGAGGGGAACATTTAACACCAATGGGTACGTGGACTACACTTACAATCTAAGTAACCGAGCCATGCAGGAAGCAGAATGCTGCAAGAGTAACTTCCTTGTCCCAGTGGAGGCACTGGGTGGGTTCGTGCCTCAAGGACACACAATGCCTTTTGGAGGGGAGACTGCTCGCTGCTATCCCCCTTTAGTAGCTGCAGCATCCCACTTCTTTGCAGCCAATGAGGCTGGTCAATGGGCTATGGAGGGCGGAGCTATATCTCTGCCTCCTCCTCCCTTTCCCCCCGGGAATGTTAATAGGGACAAAATTGGTGGCCCTGCATAGCCCAGGTTGTGCAAAGGCCCGTGAGAACCTTCTGGTGCCCTTGCACATACAGAGGCTGCTCAACCTTTCGGCTCGTATAAGCTGCACGACTGGTTTGAAGAGTGCTTGCTGGGGTCAGAAATCCTCCCTGCCAGCTCTGCTCCAGCAAACAAACCAACAGTGTCTCAGAATAGGTACGGGCGGCATTGCTTGCTGTGGTGGGCACAGCCCTGTGGCAGACTGTGTGTCTGCCCACTTCCAGCGAGCTCCATCCTAACAAGACACTATTTAGTGGAAAAACAGAGCAAACAAAAAACCATCCTGACACCAAGACTCAATTGTTCACTGTGGGGTAATGGAAATACTGAGCCAGACACTCCCTACTGAAGCTCCAGCATGGATGGCTTTGGGCTGCCATATTTAAGAGGCACGTGGTCTTGGTTTGCAATGACTGGGAATGTTTTTGGTGGCTGTTTTTATCTCATCACCTATGCGAATGTAGACTTTGGCCATTCAATCCCTTTGCTGAGTTGCCTTTGTTTAGCTTAGAATGTATCCCCAACATGCATCTCCACTGAATAACCTACAAAGATCTGACCCTATAACAACGCCTCTCGCTATGGGACGTACGTCAGCTCTGACACTTGAGCTGAAGCGCCCTCAGTAGAAAAGCGAAGGTGCCACTGGCAAGGTGTTCTCTGCAACTTCCTCCCCACATCTGGGTCCTCCAGAACCCAGATTTGTTAACCTGCTGGGCAAAGGTCACTTTTTTCTCTCTGCACTAAGGGTGTTGAGTAGGGGTTGGGTATTTTTTATAGGCAGTTCTCTGACTTTTTTTTTTTAATTGGTAGGGTGGTGTCCAAAATGCAGGATGGGCACCTACAATCACTTTTTAGAAATCTGAATAAATAGTAATAGAACAAATGTCTAGAGTCTTGAGCTGAAATTTGGACCACACTGCAAGTTTTGGCTCATGCGTCTTTGAACTGTCCATCTGTATCAGAAACCATTGCATCCTTCAGCATGACCATCTCTGTCTGTTTCAGAGACTGGAATAACTGGGGTCTTTAAAGTCAAGATTGAGGTGGAAAGGTAGAGTTGCAAGATGAAGCAGGACTAGAAGAGCAGAGATGTTGCAGGTTTGGATGCAGGTGCATTGACAGAGCCACCTATACTGTGTGTGTGTGTGTGTGTGTGTGTGTGTGTGTGTGTGTGTGTATTGGACAGTGCCTGCTCTCAGCCTGCCTGAGCTGTTAGTAGGAGAGGTTTAACTATGGAACTGTCATTCAGGAACTCCAGCTATAGCTCCCGCTCAGCCTTTGACTCCCTCTGAAACCTGCTCATTTAGTCTCACTCCACTTCACTTCCTCCCACTTTGAAATGGGAATAATTATATTTACCAGCCTCTCTCCTGGGATGTTGGGAGAAAAACCCTTTGAACATGAAAAATGCTATGCGAATGTTAACTATTATATTGGAATGAGCAGGTTAAAGTGTATTTGTATCACTGACCCCTGCTGGATAGAATCAGCGCTCCTCAACTGTGTGTCATAGGCCACATACTGCTAACATATAATGGAGATTCTCCTATAATTCAAGTGTCAGGGGCCTAGGCTTTTAAAGTCAGAGTTGTTACATGCTATCTCCACTATCTCCATAAAGTTCAAATCAGCCATGGCATGTATGACACAGTGACAGCTGTGACGGCCACCAATTTGTTACAGTATCATTATTGTTGCATGGCCATGCTTGATTAAAAATTCACCCAGATCCCCCCCAACGTGGATGATATAAAAGAGCTCCAACCTCTCTGCAACGTGCCACAAACTCTTGGGAGGCTACTCAGCAGGTGTCTTGGCATTAAAACCGGACACCGCCGAATCTGTGAGGTCCTTGCCCTGCCCCCTTTGAACAACACTGGAGAGAGGGTGGAAGCACAGGAGAATTTGGCTGTTAAATCCCAAGATGCACCAGAAGATGTTAGAGAGGATCCTGATGTCTTATTCTATTCATACCATATAAAATAGCTCTGCTGTGGTGTCTGACTGCTTGATCCTGTAACCACCGCACACGCAAGTCATGCTTACTTGCACACGCAGTCTCATAAGCTCCTAGGGGATTACTCATGTGAGTAAGGCTTCCAGGCCTAGGTCCTTATTATTTCTTCTCCTTCCTCACTCCACCTTCAAACAAATCCATCTCTCTGCAGAGTCAACCCAAAATACCATCGAGGCCAACGGCTGTATAAACAAACAAGGGTGCGGGGCAGCCTCCCGAAAGGAAAACAGAACAACAGAAAAGACTGTGAGTAAATATTATCTGAATATAAAGGAACGCTGTGTTTCTTCGTATGGGTCTAGAATTTCTGCCTTTTAGCAGCTAACCTTGACTCAGCCAATATCCACAACATGCAACCTAGGCCAAAATATTTCTGTGCCTTAAAGTACCACAACAGCTGTTTTTCTTGCTAAAATGTGACATTCATTTTTTTTGGATGTTTCCTTGATGAAAAGGGACTAAGGGGCTAGTTCCCCTCCCCACTCCTTCTTTCTTTTCCCTTTTTCCTTCTTCTGCGAGCGGTGATAAAACTCGGCCTTTTTCAGACATATCATAAATACAGACCACAAGAGCGCCTGTAAACGGCCGAGGGGCGCTTCCCTTGTGCTGGAACGCTGGCTGCAACATGAGAAATGGACTGCTGTTTGTTTAACATTCTCCCTTGTTATTCTTGGAACCCGCCCGCGCCCTGACGGAATCAACGCCAGAAGCAATTATAGGGCTGACATCTTGTTTTGCGGATGGTTTGTAGTATGTCAAAAATGTTCCACCGTTAAAGTGAGGGCACCGAAGAGGAGTGGGATTGGAGGGGAAGGGGGAAGACAGGGTGAGGGGAAACCTATTACTCCAGCACAGGAGAGAGGGCTTGGGGTTACATCGAATGTTATCTTGTGGCTTTGAGCATTTGCCTTTCCATGCCTGCAGCAGGTAACGTTCGCCTAATGAGAGAGAGCCTCTTTGTGGGTATCCCCAGGTGCTGATTGGTCCATTGGTGGGTTTCGCACTTGAATCATGTCTTCCTTTAAAGGCACTTCAGGATGTTTCAGGCTGATTTTATAGTGACCTGTGGTTTTTTAGAGTTCCTGCCATCTACCATACCCACTGCAGCCTGTGCTTTACTGTAAGATGTGAATTTTTGGGGCAGGACAGTCTTGTCTAGTGCTTAGAGTTAGCCCTCTGCCACTTACTCCCTGGGCAAGTCACTTCATCTTCCTCTCTCTGTAAAACAATGGGAGTAATAACTAGAGATGGGACCCGGATCTGAGTTCCCAGCTTACACCTATCTCTGCAGTGCCCAATCTATAATTTTATGGGAACCAGATTCAGAACCCAAATCTCACTTCCCTGAACTTTTGGGAAGGTTTGGCTCCAGGGTCTGGATCTGGGATTTTAGCTTGGGCTGGTCTCTAATAATAATAATTAATAAAATGTAACCATCTTGGTAAGTGACTTTGAAAAGTTCTATAAAAATACCATGTGTCATGGTTGGCATTAAAAAACTTGCCAGTGTTATATAAATATTTAACATAAGATCTACTTTTGTAAATAGATACAGCTATCCCACTCTTTGCCATATGCCCTGTACTTACTATAGGACATGCCTTAGGCATACTGCTGATGTTTAGGTAACATTTAGGGTAGGGTTTTCAAAGCATGCTAAGGGAGTTCACCACCCAAATCCCTTAAGCCTCTTTGCAAGTTCCAGCCTTAGTCACTCAACTGGCACCTGTTTAAGGGTGACCACTCAGTTATTATTAAGCAGTGGGTTCCCTAATATTTTTCTGTTGAAGATGGGGAAAGAAAAAGCACTTAACTCTGTGTGAAATGGCCGGTAAACAAAGCAATGTGAGTGCTCATCTCTGTCCTAGCAAGACTGCGAGCTTTCATGGCAAGCTGTCTCGCTACCACACCATGCTCCTTTTTGTACCCAAGATCCCGTGAGTGTTTGAGGGAGCAGAATGGGTGGAGCACCAGCATATCCAGGGGGGAATGTACCTGCCAGTTTACAGAGGGACCAGTGGCTTACCATCCATGGTGTGGTATTTATTGCCGGTTTATGGGCAATGCCGTGTGTGCACTTTTAATTTAGTAATGGCACCTTAATAGCATGGTAATGGGACTGAGGCCTCTAACACATCCTTACAATGATCATAATTAGTGATTAATGGACGTTGGCTATATGTTATTGAGTGCAATGTCAGATAGCTTAATAAAGAGAAGGTTAAGGGGCGATGTGATTGCAGTTAAGTACCTCCAAGGGGAACAAATATTTAATAGTGGGCTCTTCAATGTAGCAGAGAAAGGTATAATCCAACCCAATAGCTGGAAGTTGAAGCTAGACTGGAAATGAGGTGTAAAGTTTTGACTGTGAGAGTAATTAACCACTGGAATAATTTACGAAGGGCCGTGGTGGATTCTCCATCACTGACCATTTTAAAATCAAGATTGGGTTTGTTTCTAAAATTCCTGCTCCAGGAATGATATGGGGGAAGTTCTACAGCCTGTGTTATACAGGAGGTCAGGCTAGATGGTCACAGTGGTCCCTTCTGGCCTTGGGATCTATGGATCTATATAAGGGGTTATCGCTGCTCCATGGGCTCTTTCTACTCCCTATACTGTCTTTGGCTGCATCCCCTAGAAATCCCCCATTGATTGTTACTGAGACTTTTAAACAGACATTCTGAAATACTTTCTTTCATCCCCTCACCCCACCCCCCCACTATCCAGATCTTAGAACGACTCCGGTGCTGCAAATAAAGCCCAGTTGGCTGTTGCTAGCATGGATGGTGTTTGTGTCACTGGTTGCTAGGCAATAGGTGATGAGAAAAAGTGGCTACTCCAATGGCCGTCTACTTGAGGCACCATGATTGTTTTAGTGACTGCCCTTTTCCCACTGGCTGGCTGCCTGACCGCTATCCAGACTCCTAATCTCTGGCCTAGTCTTGCCTAGATCACCTCCGCCCCCCATTCCATTTGTTTCTGGGATTGCTCCCTTTTCAGTGGGGTGAGCTCATGCCCTGCGAGCCTAGCCGAAGGGTCCCGAAATATAGTACTTTCAATGGCCCACGCTTCATCATGGCATCAGGATGACGTGTTTATCCTCTGGGATGGATAGTTAGAGGCACAGCGCCCAAAGGCAGCAGACTGGCTCATTGCTTTGTTTCAAATGGTTCTGAGTCCTGCGACCAACCCTGCTCTCTGTTAAACCCTTGCAAGCTCATTAAAATCAGTGGGGGGGATGCCCGATCCTAACAGCAAGCAGCACGGAGCCCCGTGCGTCTCACTACATATAATGCAGATCTTAGTGCTGTCTCCTAACAACCCATCAGCAGTCAAAATTCTGGTGATGGGGGAGAGGGGGGGCAGTGGCAAAACTCCTACTGATTCGATGCGAGAAGGCGTTGGCCCAGTGTATTTTAGTGACATCATGAAAGTGTCTTTTGAACCACCGAAAAAGCGTGTGGGAAGGCCATATTTTCTTCTTCTTATGGCCCACAGTGTGCTAAGCCCTGTACGTGAATATAGAAAGCTGCAGTCAGTTCTTACTCCAAAGAACATCCCAAATCAGCCCAATGGGCCATGCAGTGTTGTCCAAAACCCTGTCTCCAACAATGGCTGGTACCAGTGGTTTCAGAGGAAAGTGGAAGACTCCCTGCCATAGGCAGTTAGGGGTAATCTCCCCTCAGAGAATGTTTCCTCCTGACCCTAACAGGGAGAGGTTGGCTGATGCCCTGAATCAGGAGGGTTTGACCCCTTAAAAACACTTTTTTATTTTTTTATTATTTCCTATTGTAACTTCCATTCCAAAGAGGCCAGGGAGCCACACGAAGGGAGCAGGACAAAGATACAATATAAAAACATGTCAAAAATGTGGTCTGAATTGAGGAGACGGCCAGTTCTCATGTCCCCCATAGTGTAAAGCAGTGGTCCCCAAACTTTTCAGGGTTGCACCAGTTCTTACCCTTGTTCATGTCCTCCCCCCAAGCTGGGGCCGGGAGTGGGCTTGTGACTCCAGGGGGGATGGGGGGGACATGGACAGGGGTAAGGGGGCTGAGGCTGGGAGAGGGGCTGGGGCCGGGAACGGAGCTGCAGCCAGGCAATGGTGAGGGCTGGCAGCCGGGCCTGCGTCCGGGTACGGAGCTGTGCCGAGGCTGGGGCTGGGGCCGGGGCCGGAGCAGAGCTGGGGGCGGGGAGGGGCTGGGCAGCACTCCCTCCCCACCCCCTGTGGGGGCTGTCCCGCGCTTTCTGTGCCCTGCCCAGAACGTTCCTCCACGCCCCCCTAGGAGGGTGCGCCCCATAGTTTGGGGACCTCTGATGTAATGGAATAGGGTCACATCCCTTCGAATACTTTGCCAGCTCTCTAGTGGCACTTACTCTGTTCTATGTTTTAGAAGCTGCCAGGACCCAACCAGAGCAGCAATGTGTATGTAGCTAGGCCAGGCAGGTTGTGTATGTCCAGCAAACAGCCTATCTGGTTCCAGTATTGTATGTGTGTTGTGTAATGAGCAAAAGACACAAAACCCTATTTATCTGTTGGCTAAATTCTTGTAGGTGTCCTGGCAGCAGTAGGGAGAATAGTAGCCTTGAACACTCGCCCAGTGAGGGGTATACGGGGCAGCATGGAGATGATTGTTGGAGAAGCTGATGAAAAGCTTAGCAAGGCTGGCGTCCCTGGCAGAACAGAACGGAGGAAGTGGGGAATGATGCGGGAAGGGATGAGAGCGGAAAAGGAGGGGAGGGCAGAATTATGCAGCATCTTGAAGGGGAGTTCAAGAGGCTTCAGCTGGACTCATATTCCTTGCATGTTAACGGGTAGGAGAAACGCTCTCAGTCTGAGTCCTGAGGGACTCCTGGCTGCATACAGCATTCAGTTAGTTAGGGACTAGGCAGGATTTACCAGTTTTCATTTCAAAGCAGTCTTTAATGGAACCGTTAAGAAATTAACTAAACCAAATCGGTGTCTTAGGGCTCCGGCTGGATACAAGCCAGCTCTTTTCTATATCTTTAGTGCTCACGCAAGAGAAGATCTTATAGCACTGACTAGACCCTGGCATAATGCGGACAAGTGCTGTTCATACTTCTGCATGAAATTCTGCCAGTGCACCCCAATCCTGACCCATCAGATCTCTGCTACTCCAGTCCTGGGCTCTCCCACAGCTCTGCCAACGCATCTCCATCCTGACGTGCTGCCCCCTCTCCTGAACAAAGATGGCCCAGTTCTGCAAAGATGGTTTTGTTGTTGCAAGGAAGGGAATAGGATGGGACCACCAACCCTGTTTTCCCTGGGGGGAACAGACTTTTTCTTTCTTTCTTTCTTTCTTTCTTTCTTTCTTTCTTTCTTTCTTTCTTCAAGACTATAAAGTGGGCTTTTCAGAAGTGTTCACTTTTGGTGTAATGCCGTTCCCTTTGAAATTAATAGTAAAACTGCCATTGAAGTCAATGGGAACAATCTTAGGCCAATGCTGAGTGCTTCTGAAAATCTCATCCTTAATAGGCAGCAGGTTTAAAAAACCAAAAGGAAGTATTTCTTCATATAATGCACGGTCAACCCTTGGAACTCTTTGCCAGAGGATGTTGTGAAGGCCAAGACTATAACAGAGTTCAAAAAAGAACTAGATAAGTTCCTGGAGGATAGGTCCATCAATGGCTATTAGCCAGGATGGGCAGGGATGGTGTCCCTAGCCTCTGTTTGCCAGAAGCTGGGAATGGAAGACAGGGAATGGATCACTTGATGGTTACCTGTTCTGTTCATTCCCTCTGGGGCACCTGGCATTGGCCACTGTCAGATACTGGGCTAGATGGACCTTTGGTCTGACCCAGTCTGGCCGTTTTTATGTTCTTATTATTTCATGGACTAGGGGCCCCATTGTGCTAGGCACTGAAGAAACACAGAACTAAAAGACGGTCCATGCCCCAAGGAACTTACAATCTAAGTATAAGGCAAGAGACCACGGATGGATACAGACAGACAGGGGAGTACAAAGAAACAACCTTGAAGTGTGCTTGTCCTTTGAAAAATGATCTTTGGTTGCTCCTCATTTGAGAGTGAACGGGAAAGTTCAGCTTCTATCGACCAGGATCTGCAGGCCACTGTACTTAGTAGATGAACCTAAGCTTTTCTTTTCTTTTCTTTTTGCATTGCTAGCATTTTAAATGAACTCAACTCTTATTAACACTTTGCATCTTCTCCTCCAAGGATCTCAACATTCTTTAAATGACTTTGCTGGGCAGTTTGCCTGAGCAAACACCGAGTAAGGAGAGGGCCAGGATTTGGCCTTGTATTTGAAGGGCATGGTCACTTGTCAATGTCAGCAGGCCAGGCGTTGCACATTTGCAGTAATGACTTGCTCTGCCCAAAGATCCATCTACTAGAGCTTTGTCACGTGCAGCCTTGATTACTGCAATGTCTCTCTGTTGTTTGCAAGGGTCGTGTTTTCGAGACCAAGCAGCCAGCTGTGGCAAAAGCAGACCAATGTGGTACCACTGGTGGATTGATGGATGTAGGGGTTCAGAGGCCAGGGTGGAGAGCTAGGGAGTAAGGCAGAGATTTAAAAAGGTGCGGACAAGAAGCTTGAACCTGATGTGGTAGGAAAGAGGGGAGTGACATCATCAGAGTGAGAAGCCAGGGAGATGATCACGGCAGCTCTGTTTTGCATGGACTGGAGGAAGCTCAGAGAGAAGGGGGTGGCAGTGATCAACATGGGGGGCAACAAGGACCCAGAGGAGAGTTTTAGCTGGGTGGACAGAAAGAAAAAGCTGGGTCTTAGAAATATTATGGAAGGAGACGTGGGAAGATTTGGACACTACTGCTGCCCGTGCTGTATTTGTTCCATGGATAAACAGAGACCTTTGGACCCAAGCCCCTGTCAATGCAACACTTTGCACCTGGAAAATCTATCTATCTATCTATCTATCTATCTATCTATCTATCTATCTATCTCTAATCATCTTGAGACCATAATGACGACTATACTGGGTCAGACCAATGGTCCATCTAGCCCAGTGTTCTGTCTTCCAATGCCAGATGCTTCAGAGGGAATGAACAGAATAGGCAATCATCAAGTGATCCATCCCCTGTCGTCAGTCCCAGAATCTGACAGTCAGAGGCCTAGGGAGACCCCAAGCATGGGGTTTCATCCCTGACCATGTTGGCTAATCGCCATTGATGGACCTACCCTCCATGAACGTATCTAACTCTCATTTGAATCCAGTTATGGTTTTGCCCTTCACCACATCCCCTGACAATGAGTTCCACAGGTTGACTGCGTTGTGTGAAGACACAATTTATATGGTCCCCATTACTGAAACTAGCTGAGCACCTCACAATCTTTTTATCCATCCAATACCCCTGTGAGGCAGGGCAGGGCTATCACCCCCATTTTACAGATGGGGAACTGAGGTACAGAGAGCTAACACAGGACATCTGTGACAGAGCAGGGAACTGAATGCTGCTCATCCACATCTAGGCTAGGTCCTTAACCACTAGACCATCCTGCCCCGCCCCCCCAAGAGCTGAATTTCTCCCATAAATCTTAATATGTCAGTTTTTTGGAATTCACCATCTAGGTAAACAAAAACAAAGGCAGTTTTAGCACCATTTCTTTTTTTTTTTTTATATAAGATCACTATTTTTTTAAACAGGAGACAGACGAAATTTAAAAGGCACCCCCCTCACACACACACGGAACAGATTTTCATTGCCCAGAACCTCTTGAGTGTGTTTATTTTGACTGGGGCCTGACATTTCATGGGTCGAAAAACTGAAAGTGACGGAGAGGCGCTCTGTCGACACAGAGAGATGATATCATCAAAACGCTCCGGGGTCAGGCTTGGGGGTGCTCCAAGCATTACTAGAGGTCTGGATCCCCATCCAAACGAGACCATTATTCATCATTCCTGCTATTTTCTTAACAATTTTGCTTAAGTACCTTATTTCTACCAAAAATGTTTTTTTGCCAAGCAGTTGGCTTGGCCTCTTGTATATGCATATATATATACATGCTCATTATATATCTATCCATCCCTGTGTGTGTATATAGATATGTAATGTATGTGTGTATGATATATGTATTCCCCTCTCCCCGGACAACTACCATGTGTTTGGAATTAGTGCAGTGATTACAGTGGGGAGAAGTCAGCTGGGTTCCTCCTGAACATTTCAATGCTTAATCTCTGAAGAATGCAGAATGTCTGTCTGGGCATCCGGGCCAAGATCAACTCCACGGCACGGGGAGGCCAATATAAACGTTCATGTTTTGTGTCACAGAGATTTCATTAGATATTTTTTATGTAATTGCATAAGGAGAACTACTGTGATGAAAATGCCACAGCAAGCAAATGAGATGAATCGCAAAATCTCTCTTTCGAAGAGACATGGGCCTCATCCAGACGACGCGCATCCAACTTCTGCATATTCCAGCTCAGTTGTGACCTTTTCGGATAAATAATGGGCTGTCTTTCCCACCCCGCTTCTTTCTTATACAAATGGTCTGACGTCATGGGGAAGTTTGAATCTCTTTTTTGGGGGGGGGGGAGAGAGAAGGGGGAGGTCACTTTAGTGCAATGGCTTTAATATGCTGACTGGTCACCTCTGGTGGCCTAAATTTGAATCCTTATCCTCAGTGCCTTACCCATCCACAGCTCCAAGCCTGGCAATCTGAGCTCTGGAGAAGCCCAGGGCTGGAGAAGCAGAGGTATGTTTTGCTGCTCAGGCTGGTTGAGGTGCATTGGCAGAGCCCTGTGGGGGCTGAGGATGGGAGTAACAAAGGGTGTTGCAGGTCAGGATTAACGTACTTTGTCAAGGGAAAGCTTGCCTCACTATGCCTGGCTCCAACCAGACCTATCAGCCTGTCACTGAAATTCAGGGGGAAAGGCGGCGGGGGAAGGGGGAGAAAGAAAAATCTCCTTTTTTTTGGCTGTCCACGGTTCAAGTGCTTTTCAGCATCTGAATGATATCATTGTGCTCTTTGTTCAGAGTTTAGCTCTTTGATGGGGCTGGGGGTGGAGAGAGATGTATTCCAAACTCACTACCACATGCCACAGGCTTAGTAAGGGACTTGGAGTTGATTTACAATCTGTAGCAGAGCTTCTCCATGTCCCTGATCTCTACCCACTGACCCTGCCACTGATTTAGAACGACTTGGTTAAAGTGTCACTTAAAAGGCCTGGCGGATGTCACCAATTATACAGATTAATGTGCATTTAATTAGGTCTTAATCTGCTCATTTAAAATGAGCACAGATTCCCAGGCGACCAATAATTCTGTGGTTCGGTCGCTGCATGGCTCATCCCTGTGTCAGTTAAGCTTTTTGCAGCCAATCACAGGAGAGAACTATGGTCCCTGAGCGCCTTTGCCCTGACACCTGCTGGATTCCCCAGCCGAGCGACTGTATAAATTGCAATTCAATAATGAGCCATAGCATGTAAACGTAAGCAAATAAAATGACTGGGCACAAGAGCCAGTGGAGTGGGTGGCATCCATGCTAGTGGACAGCTCAAGCGTCATATACTTGCTCGTGAATGTCTCTGTTAGAGCCTTCTCTGGTCCTGCATAGAGAGCCTGTGTAATATCCTTGTTAGGAACTCTCCCTGCAGGGCCCCCAAGATGACAGGCTGTTGTCTAGTGTCACTTGTGTAACCGGATGCTCTGAGTCTGGCCCTTTCCCAGTCATCAGTGCCTGATGTCAAGCAGCTTTTGTGAGCTGATTTGGAATGTTCACCTCTCCAGCCCCATCTCGCCCCAAGACACATCTGGTGGGTGGGGACGGCATGGAATTCGGGATATTGTTTTTCTCCCAGGCAGTGGTGGGTGCCAGAAGCCTGATAAATTAATCACCTCTGACGTGGGTCAGTTGAGGCTCTGGCATGTGACCCACCCAGGCCCCTGAACCACGCAGAGGAGATAGTGTTGTTGCAACTTTACCTTGGGCATGGACGTGTGTTGTGAAATAACAAACTGGAAGCAGTAGCTCGTGGAGAACTTTGTTTCACAAGCTCTTGGATGGCGAATCTTGCTTATAGGGGGAGAGTGTTCTGGCCTGAGTCACTATTATTTGCATATCTAGTTTACTTAGATGGCGGGCTTGTCTACACAGGGAAATTGATCGATGGAGCTATTGAGGAACAAGCTATTTTGCAAACCGCTCTGGGTGATTTTATGCCTGAATAATTCCTCTGTTTTGGAAGCACACTAATTATTCCAGAATAAAGTGATTTTTATTCCAGAATAGAGTGTCGACATGGGGAGCTCTTCCACCGTGGCTGTGCTGGTCAGTTTCCCCGTGTAGGTAAATCCAAGCTCTAGTGAGTTTTTCTGTTCTGTGTGCATACAGGGCCTAGTCCAGTGGAATCCCGATGCATGACTGGGGTTGCTAGGTGATACTGGAATACCAATAATAAATCATAATAATATAATTAGGATGTGGAGGTGGGTTTGAGGGGGGGGAGAGTGGGCCCTGTAGCTGGGGTTTTGGAAGAGGAGGGTGGTATGCTAACTTGTCTCAGCTTCTGAGAAACGGGCTCAATTCTAATCTCTATCTCCCTTGCTGCATATTAAGCCCGTTACTTCCTGTTCTACCTTCAGTGGACATAACCCTTCTCTTTAGAACAGCCCTTAACATATTTGGAGGCTGTTATCAAGTCCCCCCACAGTCTTCTTTTCTCCAGAGTAAACATGTCCAGTTTTTTTAACTGTTTCTTATAGGTCAGTTTTCCTAAACCTTTATCATTTTTGTTGTTCTCCTCTGGACTCTCTCCAATTTGTTAAATCTTTTCTAAAGCGTGACACCCAGAACTGGACAGAGTTCTCCAGCTGAGGCCTCACCAGTGATGAGTAAAGTAGGACAGTTTCCTCCCATGTCTTGCATATAATCTTGTTAATACACCCCAGAATATTAACCTTTTTTGCAGCTGAATCACATTGACTCATGTTCAATTTGTGACCCCCTATACCCTCCCAATCCTTTTCAGCAGTACCACCACCTAGCCAGTTATTCCCCATTTTGTAGTTGTGCATTTGATTTTTTTCTATCCTAAGTGAAGTACTTTGCACTTGTCTTTATTCCTCCCATTTGTTAAGGTTGTTTTGAATTCTAATCCTGTCCTTCAAAGCGCTTGCAACTACTCCCAGCTTGGTGTCATACACAAGTTGTATAAGCATACTCTCCGCTCCATTATCCAAGTCATTCATGAAAATACTGAATAGGACTAGACTCAAGACTGACCCCTGTGGGACGCCACTAGATACACTCTCCGAGTTTGACAGCAAACCATTGATACCTACTCCTTTGAGTGCTGTCTTTCACCAGTTGTGCCCCATCCTATAGTAATTCCATTTAGACCACATTTCCTTAAAGCCTTACTAAGATCAAGATATATCCCATATACGGCTTCCCTCTATCCACTAGGCCAGTGACCATGTCAAGAGAAGGAAATTAGGTTGGTTTGGCATGATTTATTCTTTACAAATATGTGCTGGCTATTCCTTATAACCCTATTATCCTCCGGGGGCTTACAAATTGATCGTTCAATAATTTGTTCCAATATCTTTCCAGGTATTGAAGTTAGGCTGACTGGTCTATAATTCCCCACATCCTGTTGTGCTGGTTCTCACCCAGAGGGAGCTGAGCACAAGCCAATGAAAGCTCACTGGAGCCCAGTGGTACATATTACCAGATGCAAAAGGTCTCCTCTGAACTCAGGGACCAAGAGGTCCTGGTGCCCCAGAGTTCCTGCCTTCAGCAGGTGTGAGTGAATGTCTCCTGGATATTGTGTTAGACATTAACTCCTGTGCAGGTCCACTCTCTTGTGGAGTAGAGCAAAGAAAATGGTCTCTCTTTCTCCCGCTGACTGTGTAAAAATTAAGCGTTGCCCTAGCTGGAACGAGGGCTCTTCACGGCCACGTGGAGAGCCCTGCTATCAGATCCCAGGCCTGACCCCTTGTTCAATGGTCTGGCAGGGTTGGAGGAAAGCAGACTGAACCCATGCTGCACCAGAGCTGCCTAGTAGATTAATAAGGTGGCCCATCACCATTGTATCTCAGTCCATTAGCAAACGGAGGCACCGAGGTTAAGTGATGTGGCGGCAGAGCGTGGAGTAGAATCCAGGAGTTCTTTCTCTCAGTTCCTTCCGTATACAACATCCCCACCTTTTGGTACTCCTCACTGGTCCTATCTCCGCTTCACCTGCATCTGAAATGCATCCAGTGAAAGGGCACCGAAGAACCATTGCAGTGACTCCATTCACTGCAAAGAAATGAGATTTTTTTAATGACTTTACATACCTTCTCCCCCCAACCTTTATTTTTCTCTTTACTATTGACTTTTACTCAGATTCCTCAACAACTCCCAGTATTTGCCATCCTGTCAGGAATAGTATTTGTTTTATCTTTTTCCAGGCTTTCTTGGGACTTTTATGTTGATTTAAAAAAAGGGGGAGGAGGGAAAAACCCTGAAGAAAGATTCCCATTTGCATCCTTGAAAACATTACAGACTCTGTGTGCATCTTTATTATTGCCAGCTGAATTGCTCTGCGGACTGGCTTATATTGATAGGATGCTTCTGCTAAGCTGAGTTACATTGTTCTGTGTTTCATAAGTGGTTTAGAGCAGTAGGTGTTAAGATACAAGACATACATCTATAATCTTCATTTTGTAGCTGGGCAATTATAAGAATTATGCGTAAATTTCTTTCTGCCTGTCTGTCCAGATATAATTAATGTAAATCAAATGCGCTGAGCATTGGCGGGGAGGGATAGCTCAGTGGTTTGAGCATTGGCCTGCTAAACCCAGGATTGTGAGTTCCCTCCTTGAGGGGGCCACTTGGGGATCTGGGGCAAAATCAGTACTTAGTCCTGCTAGTGAAGGCAGGGGGCTGGACTTGATGACCTTTTGAGGTCCCTTCCAGTTCTAGGAGATGGGATATCTCCATTAATTATTATTACATATAGCAGAGATCCTGGCATCCTGAAATAATCTTGTGTGCGGTCTTTCCTTTAGCCTGAACAGAGATGGAGCAAACACTGTCTCTGACCTGCTTGGGTAGAAACTAGCATCTACTGCACAATAGGCACCATTAATCTCCACCTTCCACTAGTGGAATGGAGTTATTCGGGGGCTAGGCAAATTGGTTTGGATAAAATAATCCAACTGTTTAGAACCTTCATCCTCCAAAAAAAAACCAAATGGGACTTTTTCAGAAAATTTGCGTAACTGAAAATGCAAATGTCTTTCTAGTTTTCATGGCTGCCTCTGGCACTTCCTGGTTCTATCCAGAGCTGGAAGCTAAAGTACCAAAGCTATTGCAAAGGAAGGCAGGTTGTTCTTGTGATTTTTCTAGTCGAAGGACCAAATCCTGATCACGTTTCTCGCTTCAAATTTCCACAGAAATTAAATGATGTTTTGCACGGAGAAAACAAGCAGGATCTGACCATCATTTTTCAGTTTCTAAAGGTCTGAGCAGCTGAATCTCTGACACACCTTGGAGGTTTTTCTGACAATGTTTTGTATGAGACAGGCTCAGTGCTGCTCTCATTTACTGCAGTGCCAATCCAAATGAACTCCGCTGATTTCAAGTTGGCTGGGTGTCAGACTGGAGTGACTCCATTGACTTCCGTGAAGTCACTTTGCATTGATGAGTGCAACTCAGAGTAGAATTTGCTCGAAAAGGAGAAGCAACAGTCATTCCAAGCCTATGTTAGATGGATTTTCCACTACTCATTGGTCCAAAATAGTCATTTAAAATGCAGCACAGCTTCTAGGATAAGCAGCTCTCAAGAAAGAAGAAAATTTGCAGATCGCTTTGTTTATCTTAGAATCATAGAAATGTAGGGCTGGAAGGCACCTCCAGAGGTCATCTTAATCCATCCCCCTGCACTGAGGCAGGATTAAGTATACCTAGAACATCTCTTACAGGGGCTGGTCTAACCTGTTTTTAGAAACCTGCAATGACAGGGATTCCACAACCTCCCTAGGTAACCAGTTCCAGAGCTTAAATATCCTTGTATTAGAAAGTTTTCCCTAATATCTAACTCAAATCTCCCTTGCTGCAAACTACACCAATTACCTCTAATGCTTTAAGATCTTTGATGGGAGGCACTAAATACTAGTCGACATCTTGCCTTTATAGAGTCTTTTGTCTAAAGATCTTAAACATGGGGAATTATCCCCATTTAGTAGATGAAGAAATGGCAGCACCCACAAAGCAACTGACCTGGCCGGCGCCATGCAGTGAGTCAGTGGCTGAACATGTTGCAGACAGTTTTACAACGTGGGATCCTCTGACTGGCGTGGTATGGAATTGCTAAGGATTCCAGGGTGATTAAGATACAACAGATGCCTAAGAAACAAGATAGAGGGAGGTTTATTTATATTACACTGGTTGCTACAGAATATAACCTCTCTGAGTTGTTCACCTTCAAAGTAGTGAGGGGGAGAGTAAATAACGTTTGACTATTGAAAGGAAATACACAACCTGAAGGTCTCAACTATATCCACACAAGAGAAATCACTGAAGCATGTTTATTCCAAGGGGAAGTAGGTGAGACACCAAAAGGATTGGCAGCCCGATCAAAGGCAAAGTCCTGGTCCCATTGCAATCAAAATTGGAGTTTTGCCATTGACTTCAGTGGGGCCGGGATTTTGCCCCAAATTTCCAAGTGATCGTTAGGTTGAATCTGCCAAGCTTTGAAGCATATCATTTGATATTCAGATCTCTCCTGGGGAACTCTATCTTCCCTCTTGTTGTGTCTATGGTTCAGGGGCCTGGCTTGGTTATGGAGCCTTTTCCCCGCCGAATCTGGTTGAGGACAACAGTGATTTATAATCTGATGGCTGTTCCGTGACGGAAAGGAATGGGTTTGAGGTTCTCAGTCCAGCCTCTGAAGGACAGAAATCTTCATCACACAACCCATCATTATAAGAAGCATCCTTGTGTATGGTCTGGACAATGAGGCCAAGCACTGAGTAAGCATAGAGACCAAGCTGTCTTGTTATGTATACCGATGACTCCCTCCAGGGAAGGGTTGAGGCTAGAGTTGTTCAAAACATGGCCTTTTTTTCATGGGAAATTTAGACTTTTTGATGAATAATCAAAAACAGATATATACGTTGACTAAAAACGGAAATATTTTGCTTTGGAAATGCTGCCGTGGTTCCTCATGAGACTTGTAGTTCAGGTCCCT
Source organism: Trachemys scripta elegans (assembly GCF_013100865.1). Classification (NCBI taxonomy): domain Eukaryota; kingdom Metazoa; phylum Chordata; order Testudines; family Emydidae; genus Trachemys; species Trachemys scripta. Next base: position 17,408,217 of record NC_048314.1, read on the forward strand.
GATGTCCCCATTCTCCTTTATAGGTGGTGCTTCCTGGTTGGACTACATTTCCCATGGTGCACTATGATTTTCCCTCATAGTGATGGGAGGTGGCTGCATTATGAGCACCTGTGACCATGATGCACTATGGGAGATGTAGTATGTGGAAGAAGCCTGGCCCAAAGGAGAACAGGGACAAGAGGAAATTAAACTACAACACCGATGAGATACCACAGTGAGCTATCCAAATTGAAATATTTCCGTTTTCAGGTGTTTGGGTTTTTTTTTTTTTTGACAAAAAAGCAGGCACTTTTTGAGAAAAATTTCATTTAGTTGAAACCCCAATCATCCACTAAAAAAAAAAAAAAGTATTGATGGAAAATTTTCAACCGGCCGTGTTAAAGTACACTGTGAAAAGAGCATGAGCTGCCTGGTAAAACTGCTGTCTGTTCTTGTGCTTATCTGTGCCTCGTTGGATGACAGTATCCCGGGGCACTGTATTTATGAAGAAATGAAAACCCTCTCTCCAAAAACGACCAAGCCAAGCGCCAATGTACTGTTGCTCACTGACTGGGAAACAGACTGTGATGCTGCACCAGAAAAACAGTTGTCTAAACAGACTGCCCCACAGCTCCCAGGTGATGACAATTTTAAACGAGTGAGAGGTTGAAAAATGGCAAGTGAGATTTTTTTTTTTTAAAGGTTTCCTTGGCAAAGGCAGCCAAATTCTTCTTTGTGAGACTGAGATGCTTTAAGAGCTGCCTTAAAATTAATCCCAAACATGAGTCTAGCTCCAAATGAGCGGGACTTGGCAGGTCTGCTGCATACATTATCTTGAAATACAGGCAGGAGTCATGTGGTGATGGTGGTTTTTCTGGTCAATTCTGATTCCCCCACCCCCATTCCTCTGTCTCTGTTAATGTTTCTTTCAAGCTTTAGCCTGTTGTATTGTTTGTGGAGGTGAAAATGCCTAAAGTCAGGCATGCACAAAGAGGCACGACTTGCTGTGTGGTAATATTTTGCTTGCTAAAGTACATTTCTTTTTTAAAACAAGGTGTTTGCGTGTGAGGGGCTTGGAGGATTGTTAATGAGGTGTAGAGTCTTTCCCCCTCAGGTCACTTTTTTAAGTCCAGCCTAGATCAGCAGTGGCTGATGGCTGTTTCATAGACTGCAGTAGATTTTCAAAGGCACAAATGGTAGCTGGCCGCTGACTAAGCAGGTTAAGTCCCATCTTCCAAAGTGTCTTAGCCCAAGTTTTGACTTACAACAAAACTTGGGCTAAGACACTTTGGAAGATGGGACTTAACCTGCTTAGTCACTTAGGTGTGTTTGCAAATTGTACCCTAAGCTCTGGGGAAAAACCGTCTTTCTCTGTGTCTTGCACAGCTAGATCTGAGTACATTCTCAGCACCTAACAAATAATAATGGTAACCAGAAGCCTAGATACGACCCTCCCCCGCTCCCGTGAACTTTCTGTGTGTGGATCGGCTGCACCTGGGACCCATCTTTCATAATGATAATTTGCCCTTAGTAGTGTCTTTCCGAAGAGGATCTCAAATAACTTTACAAACATTCAGGAATTATGCTTCAAAAAGCACCTGCTAGGATGGTATTTTTGTCCTCACTTAACAAATGGGTGAACTGAGGCAGAAAAATGAAGACATTTGTAGGATCATAGAATATCAGGGTTGGAAGGGACCTCAGGAGGTATCTAGTTCAACCCCCTGCTCAAAGCAGGACCAACACCAACTAAATCATCCCAGCCAGAGCTTTGTCAAGCCTGACCTTAAAAACCTCTAAGGAGCCACTCAGTGCTGTTTGCCTGTCCCCTGCTTTAAGAACTACCCTGTGCCCCTTCTCCTCATTATCCCAGTGTGGGGGCTGGTCTCACAGGGAATGTTTGACTCATGAACCACACCCACATCAGCTAAGGGAATGGAGTTTGTGCTTGTGGTGGCCAGGAGTACAACAAGGCAGGGCAGGAACATGAGCTGCAGGTAACATTCTTCCTACCACTAGCTGTTATGGGCATATAAGGAACGGAGAGTAAAGTGCATAGTGACTGTGGAGTTGCAAGCACCTCTCGTCATTGTATACTGTCCCTGTGCCTTGTGGGTATTATGGATGGCCGGGTCTCCATACAGTAATACAAATAAAATATAATAGTAATAATAATAGGTCATGAGGAGGTGATTGTGGAACTGGAGATGCACAGGGTTAGAGTGAAGAATAGCTCTAGAGAACGGAGATCATATCAGAACTCTAGAAGGAGGCTTGGTTCTGGGCACGGGAACATTATGATTGCTGTTCTGATTTAATATTTGTATTGCAGTAGTGTGCCCAGGAGTGCCAGGCATGGCCCACGACCCCTGGTGCAAGACACCTTGCAAGCAGAACAAAAAGGCACGATCCAAAGAGTTTATAGTCTAAGTAGCCGGCAAAGTGCCTGGGAGCTCCAGAAGGAAAAGAAAAAAAACTCATTGTTAAGGAGCGTGTGGCTTTTCAACAAAGGACCACAGCCACCCGGAGGCCCATCATTGATCTGTAGCCACAATCCAGAAGTAATGATCTCCTCAGTGAACTAGATCAGCCCTTAGAGCAGAGAGGTTCTTAGGAGGCCCCCATAGCAAAAGGCTCAGAAAGATGTCGTAGAATAGAAAACTAGGACATGGAGGGGCGGTCTCAGCTTGCTAAAGCAAGTAGAGTGCTATTTCCAGGACAGTGATTGCTGAGGCTCAGGAAAGGGCACTAGGAGCACAGGTTATGCTGAAAAATATAGGACTGTTATCTGGCCCTGGTGGTAGTGGGAGAGGGTGCTGCTTTATGTCTAAGACCTTGTCTGCACTATTTTTCAGACCTGTAATGCTCTACAGGTGCATCACTAATGGTGGTAGCACTAGTAGAAACTAGTGCAGATTAGGTTCCAGCATTTTAACGGCTGTGCCGTCTAGAGCTGCTCCGAGCAGGGTTAGGAGGGATGGCTCTAAAGACCTCTCAGCCATGTTTAAACTAGAGTCTCCCCCAGTGGAGCTGGGAATTTATAGTCTCCAAAATCTCTAGTGTAGATGCAGCCTGAGAGAGCTGATCATGAACTACTGACATGTCTAGGCAGTGAAGATCATAGATCCTAACCAAGCAGGGGGAGAGTGCCAGCCCACTGGCCAGACGTTGAAGAGTAACTTTGGGCAAGTCCTTCTTTGTTTACTTTTATTCTGAATTGAGACCTAAACCCCAGCCAGGAGTGCCCAGGCAAATCCCCACTGCATGGTTGTGTGTGTAAGTAATTTGAAAGGGTTTAGCAATATGGTAACACCAGAATGGGTATATCAACATGTTCTAGCAAACACAGTTTCCTATTGACTTGTTAAAACATTTGCTGTTTATCAGATTTTGCTTTTAAACTGTCTGTAACAGTCTGGGAGAACGTCTGTCAAAATCCCTTCCAGATGTGAAGGTGCTACCCGATACTTTGGCTATACCCTGGGCCCTCGCTCTTGCTCAGATCGGATTAGTTGAACTATTGTGAAAATAAAAATACCAATAAAGACATGCAAACATATAGGCATATAACATTTCCCCCCAAACGTTCCTGTCTACCTTCAAAATGAGTTCTTATTTAATGATCAAACTCACAACCTCTTTATAAATGTTTGCTCCATTAGAAAAACCCAGGTAGCTAAAGGAAAAGAGGTATATGGTTAATACAATGCCAGAAGCAGCATGCCTGTGGTTTTCTTAGTGTTACTAACTTTTCCCCCATTTGTCTAATGCTCCTTAGAGTATGGTGCTTCCAGACACATTCGTTCTTTTTAAGAAATTCAGATTATGTGCACAATTTTAGGCCAGAATTCGTTCCCTAGCATTAAAAGCATGTGTCTCAGATAAAGATGATTAGTTAAATACTTATTGAAAGACTGTTATAGATTTGGGGCTGTTTCTAATGGCATATAATATGCAGACATGCTACCTTGTTAGCCTCCAAATGAAGCTTTGGTTTCACAAAATATTCTAGGATTAAAAAAGAAAAAATCATCTAGCTCAGTGATATCGGTCAGATCATATACGATCTGACCCAATCCCCATTGTAGTCAGTCGGGGGTTTACCACTGACTTTCAGTAGAGTTGGATCGATAATCTTTGTGATATGCATCTGGTATGTGCATGAAGCACTCCTTGATAAGTGAATCTCTGTGAGATGGGCCTAAACCAAAACACTGGATCTGAATACTCTAGTATTTGGTTTGGGAGGGGTGGCTGGGTGGGCCGCAGGGATGGGGTAGATTTCATAAACGGAACCTGGATTTGGGTCAGAATTTTGCGGCTGCTCTAGTATCTCTGTAATGGGCCAAATGAGAGCTGAGGTTGAACAAACCCCAGGCTGCAGAGGATTCCAAATTCTGATTTTGCAGTTTGGACGTGGCGCTAATCAAAATCTAACGAGCAAGCTCTGCTACTTGTGTGCTGTGGTATTTGTGCACCTCACCATCTTTAACGTGTTTATCTGCATAACACCCCTGTGGCACAGCAAGTATAAGTGTCTTGCCCACGGTCACACAGGAAATCTGGGGCCGAGCAGGGAATTGAACCTGGGTTTCCTAAATCCGGGCTGGTGCCTTTACTCCTGAACCATCCTCCTTCTCGAAAAGTCTCCGTTGTTGCAGTTGTCTGGGCTAATCACTAAAACTAGCTTTATAAATGGATTTGATCCTTCTTCCTGGAAACAATTAGAAGAAAATGTAGGCTGATCAGGAACAACCTTCTGCTATTTTGACTTTCGTCTGGTTTTTAATACTGCCCACGAAGATCGGTGTCCCTCGGAGTAGGATGCCGGACGGGTGCGGATTCTTTGGATTGTCTTTGGAGCCCCGTGCAGGACGATGGTCTGTGTCCAAGGTGGCAGCATGTGAATGTGGTGCGGGTACTCAATGAACGCACCCAGCTTCTGAGATAAAGGACCACTGCAGGGGATAAAAAACCACAGCAGCAAATCTGTGCCCGTGTTGATATTATCACGAGTGTTGTGATTTGGGGCCCCTGGCGAGAAAAAGCTTGGCTCCTCGGGAATTTGGGCAGAGCTGTCAGCAGCAGGGCAGAGCTCTTGAGCAGGTGCAGGACAGGGGAGCTGACCTCTCCAGTAGCTCTGCAACGCTGGCCTCACCACCCAGTACAACTGCAGGACGGGGAGGGTAGTGGAGGGGAGTGCCCAGGGGAAAGCCCTCCCTTGCAGGCGGCAGACAGAGAGCAGCTGCTGAAACCTGCCAAGGGACTGGGAGCTAGAGCAGTGGGACGGCTGTAGGACCCTATGGGAGAAGCCTGCCCAGGGGTGAGTGGAAACTAGCAGATTGGGGAGGTATGGGAGCCTGCCAGCGGGGAGCTGGGCAGCAGAGCGGGCCCTGGGAGCTGGGGCCTGCATTTTTGTACATGCACATTTCATATGCATTGAAAGTTGAATTTTCAACCTGTGTCACGCACACATTGTGAATGGACAGGGGGAGTTACAAAGCAATAGAAAACAGACCGAAAGATTATCATCTATTCTTTTACAACAAATCTCCTGATTTTTAGCTCAATCTTAAGATTCCCTCCTCCCCCGCCTCCCCCCCCCGATTCTGACTCATATTTTTACACCCAGGGGGACTGGCAGGGCCCATGGTACATCTAGTACCATTTTTGAGGATCTGGCTCAAAAACGGTACTTGATGTAAATGGCTCAGTCACTGAGACTTACGGGCAGTTTACACAGTTCAATAACAAAATTAGAAGCATCAGAGAACTTGGTAAGTGAATTATCATATGTGCTTCCATTGGAATTCCAATTCTGTAGTCGATCCAACTCATGCAACATTAAATTGAAAGGGCTACTGGGAATTGCTACCGACAGGTAAAGATGATCCCATCTTGCAGAATGTATAGAATGTTTTGGATATTAGATTACCAGCCTACCTGTATGCCGCAATATCTAATTCTCAATCGAACTCAAGGGCGCTACACACATGCTCCCAAATTGTTGGAAATTGGTAATCTCATCTAGATCAATAAGAGGGCAATAAACATTTGGACAGGGAGCCGACTGCTAGGGGGTATGTGCCTCCTGCATTGCATTTTGTGCTTCCTCTTAATTTTACTGCTTGTTGCATGTGTTTTTTAAAAAAACCTTATGTCAAAATCAGACTGAATCCTATCTGGATGTCAGTGAGCATTATAGACTAACATATTAATACTGGATTGGTATCGCTTTTCAGAACAATGTAGTAACATCTGTTCTAAAGCCATCCTCTACGCTGCCCCATGTAGTTTTACAGATAGTGGGACTTTTTATTCTTATAGTTAAAACCGTCTATTTGAAAGCTTTTATTATTTCTGTATCGCTGCACCATAGATAGTGAATCCAGTCCTGCATGCTGGATGCACCTAAAACTCCCACTGAAGCCACTAAGACTCTCGGGTGAACCAGGAATGCACAATCAGGCACCATTATATACGGTTTTCAGTGATTTGTGGGGCAGGTGGTGAGGTTTAGTGCATAGTGCACAGACCTGGGAATCAGGAGCCCAGAGAACTATTCCTGGCTCTGCCACTGATCTGCTGGGTGACCTTGGGCAAATCGTTTGGTTTCTCTGTGCTTCTGTTTCCTCTTCCCCCTTTGGTCTGTCTTGTCTCTTTAGACTCTAAGCTCTCAGAGGTGGGGACTGTCTCTTACAGTGCATTTGTCCAGCGCCCAGTGCAAAGGGGTCCTGATCCCATTTGGGGCCTCTGGGGGCTAGTCACACAGATAAGAACACTCTTTCACCTCTGTAGACACAGGTTCAGATCCCTCAGGTTACCCATGAAAGTGAGCTTTGGTTGGTGGTCTCATCTCATTCCTTGTTCTTTCCATGTTGTAATGGTGCCAGATTGTGTGATGGATTTCTGCAGCTCAGAGGCCGGGGCCTGGAAGGGAAGGCCACGTGTCAGGATTGGAGTGTACTGACAGAGGTCTGAGCGAGCCCCTTGTGTGGTGCTTCTCATGGTGTCCTGGCTGTCTCTGCTTCTCTCAGTCGCTCAGTTCCTTGAGGACTCACATTCACGCTTGAATTTTGAGGGAATTAAAAGCAGGATTTCTCTAGCCTTGCACCGGAGAGAGCAACCTTTCCTCAAGTGTCCTGTTCGGTGCATAACCTTGGGTTGTTCTGTCACTGTTCATAATGAGCTTGTATGTCACTACTCAGAGTGATGGACCTTGGAGGATGCCGTGGTTTGGAGGATACAAAAAAAAAAAAGTTAGGAAAAAATAGACCCTGCTGTCTGTGAAATAACGCAGTGGATTTGGCTGGGTGTCTGCTGCACAGAGAGAGGGGCGGGGAATGATGTGTGGAAAAAAACAAGCCAATCTTTCAAAGCCCACATGCTGATAAGACATTTTATTGAGTGCCCAATATATCTGGCAGCAGAGACCGAGATTATATGTCTTCACCTGGCTAGTCCTGCTTCACGCACCCACATAACTGGTGCGGAGAGGGGCGATCTCACTCCCATTGCCCACTGGGAGCGGGATCAGGTCCTCACTGCTCTTCCAAATGAAACCTCTCACCCCTGAGTTTGTGGCCTCAGTGACCCCAGAGCATTTGCAGTTGCTGCACTAACTTGTGCAGTGAGAACCCATTTTACATAACGGAGGAAGGGCTAATAATTGAACTAGGGTGGGAGCTGGAGTCTGGCCAGGGAGTTTGCTGTCTTCAGGACCTTCCCACTTCCCCAGCGTGATTCTGAAGCTCCGCAGCCCCCGCTGAGCCCTCCTTCCCTCCCACTTCCCAACTGCTGTCCACATCTCTACCCCCGAGTGCCTCTCGGTCGCCTTCTCCCACTCCCGACTGGAATCCTCTCTTTCCTGGTGCCTAGCCCGTGTGCTTGGAGCAGTCTCCCCGTCCCTCTCTGCCAAACGCTCTCCCTCTCCAGCTTCAGAGCATTTCGAAGAGCCCTTTTGTTCCACAATGCCTGCCAGCTGCTCCTTGGCTGTGCTGTACCTGGGCCATTAGGTTGGATCCTGCCAGGTGCTGAGCACGGATTTGAAGGGGATGTTGAGAATGGCCAGCACCTAGCAGGCTCAGGCTCTTAGAGTATAAACTCTTCAGGACAGAGACTTCTTTTGATCGCCTGGGAAGGGTGGGGTCTCGTGCTCTGCATAAAGGTCTGGGGGCCAGGAACTCCTGGCTTCCAATCCACACGCGGACACTGACTTCATCTGAAGCATGGGGCCAGTCCCTCCCCATCTCTGTGCATCAGTTTCCCTCTCCTTAGAATGTGGCTAATGACGTGGAGAGAGGTTTGTGAAGGGCTTTGAGATCCACCACGAACCAGTGCTGCACAAGTGCAACGCGTTATTATTTGTATCGCCGCAGCCCCTAGAGGCCAGAGCCCCACTGTGTTGGGCCCATTACTCTGTAAAATGGAGCTACTACGTAGTCCCGTCACAGGGGTGGCATGAGGCATGGGAGGATGGAGGGTGCCCTGGAAATGCTAAGCATTATTGACCGTACTGTGTACTTTTCAAGCTGTAAAGCACCATGTCTACCTACTGTGCCGGATAAAAATAATACCGAACACGTTTTTCTCTGGCCCTAGTATGAGCTGAGCTGACGCTCTCAGCTGGGAGGGTTGGTTCTAAGGGATCTCTCAGGTTCTGTCTCCGTCGCAGCTGAACTGAGTTCTGGGCGTTTCCTGCTCCGAGTGTGTGACTGAAACCGCATTCACTAATGAATACAAAGCCCTTTAAAAACTGCATCGGAGACTCCAACTCTGCCTCCCCATGCAGGAAATGAACTTGCATCCCTCTTGATAGCTCCTTGGGCAAAATGCTTTGCGGTGCCCCCAGAAGGTCAATGAATCCAGTCTCTTGGGGCGGGGAGGCAGTGGCGGTGACGAGTTGTAGAGTGGCGTGTGCTCTGTCACGAGCCCGTCCCATTTAATTCTGTGGGTGGGTGTCTCTAACTCCTCTGCATGGCCTGAGGAGCCAGGACCCAAGCTGTACAGAGTTGGATTGTGCTCAGTCCCTGCTCAAGTGCTCAAGGGTAGGTGGTTTCTTCGCCTTGCACACCTGTGCTCAGGAGAGTGTAGAGATTGACGGGTGCCAAACCTCTCCAAAAGGGAGGTGCCGAGGACACAGGGGGAACAGGGCTGTAGCCTCTTCTCACCTGTCAGCAGAGGTGGCCAGACACAAAGCCACCTCCTGAGCAATGAAGCCTACACCTTCCTGAAGCTCCACCTGCCCTCGGTGTGGGGACGTGGGTCGTGTAGCTGCTCTAGCCCCTAGAGCTGTGTAAGTTGAACACCAATGGCTGGGAAGGAAGCAGAAGCCAGTGGAGACCATAGAGCCTCGACTGGATTGTAAATTCTGTGGGGCAGGTGCCATCTTTGTTTGTTCTGGTTGTCAGGTGTGTGTGGGGGGGTCTGTGTTTGTCCAGCGCCTGGCATGGTGGGGTCCTGGTCTCTACTGCAGTGCAGATAACAGGGAAAGATGCTCCCTGCCGGAAGCACCCCTCAGCAGAGAAGTTGTGGCATTATGCACGAGCTGTAGTGCCTCCGCGCACCTGAGCAGTAGCCGAGAGGCGTGATAGCGGCATGCTGCACATCTGATAAGGGCAAATAGGAAAAGAGAAAAGGGGAACCCTTTAAAACCATCACTCCGCCGAACCAGGCTGAGGGTATTGCACAATTTAAAAGACAGAGCGGTGCCGCTCCCCCCCACCTTATTTATCCCCAGCCGGGCTCTGCACCCCATCCACATACGGAGTAGTACATGTCTGCATGAATGAGAAGCTAACTCCGCATGAGTAAAGCTTGCAGAATCTTGCCCTGTATCAGCCGCACATGGTGCCTGTGCCCTGTACACAGACGTAGAAGCCCTATTAAATTAAAACGCAGAATCTCTCCCATCTCATTTCTTTTTTCTTATCTGCTCCCCCCCTTAAAAAGCCCAGGCAATTTGGGCTGTGAAACCCAAATGCCTTTTGCAGCGTCAAGCACAGATCCCATAAGTAATATCCCAGTGTTGGAGAATAAGACACTATATGAAGTAGACGGGGAGCTATAAAGACGCTTTAAAAGGGGCAATAAAAGTTTTGGGTTTCATATCGTCTTACTGAAGAGGAGAATAACAGAGAGGCAGGAAATTTCAGTAGCAGACATGACAAAGGTCACAGCACTCAGACTGCACCTTAGACAAAAACACCTACTCTTATGAAAACAGCAAGAATTTTTGGCAGAGGCTCAAGAACTGTTACAGGCAAAACTCTCCACCGCGCTAAAAGGTTACAAGAGACTGTTTTGTCTACGTTGCTGTAAATGTTTATAATATTTCTCTTCATTTGTATTGCATGGGATATCCTGCCTCCGAGATACAGAATTCGGCTGTTGTGCCTCTCATAAGAAAGCCTGACTTTTGCTTGGTAAAGAGGGGAGCGGGTTTGCTTTGTTCTGTTATCTGTTTATAGGAAATATTGGCACCCGTGGTAGGGGGATGGCACTATGGGTATTGTACTGCATGTCAGCAATGTCACGTATGTGGGGCCTGATCCTGCGCCATTTAAACCAGTGGGAGTTTTGCCTTGATTTCAGTGAGTTTGGGATCAAGCCTTTATGGCTGAGTCCTACAGTCCCAGCTCTGCCCTGGCATGGGCACATCTCCTTGACATCAGTGGGGTCGTATTCTGCTCTCTCGGCTACCTTGGGGCAATTCCACTGCCGTCAGTAGAGTTGCACTGACATAACCAAGACCAGAATTTGGCTGGGTGAGGATTGCAGAAAGCAGCTGCTTGTGTGGGCTGGGGCGGGGGGGGGGGGGGGCTCCCAGAGACGTTGGGGGAGATCCTCAGTGGCTGAGATGGCCAGTGAGCACCTTGCTGTCCCCAGGAAGCAGACAGGGCCACCTCGCTGCCATTTGTGCCTTTGAAAATCTCCCTCCTAGTTTTAAAGCTCAGCGGCCGTATTTTCTACAGTGGCCTCTGTTTCCGGCTGCCTTGGGTTTTGGCTGTTTAACCTTGAGACTGATTTTTGGAGGTGCTGAGCTCCCGCTGGCTTTAACCAGGCACCCATTAAAATCAGGCCCAGGATGTCTCCAGTTTGGGCATCCAAAACTGGAGATATGCAGAATTAGTGGCCTGTTTTGAAAATGTCCATGCTTGTGCTTAAACTGGCTGAGGCACCCTCCCCCCAGGCCCTGCAGGAGCCGTTCAGATCCCCAGGGACGCTCCTGCTATGCGTTCCGAAGACGGGCAGCAGGGTTTTCTCATTGGGGCCCCAGACTTCAGGCCCCTGACATCTGGATGTTTTGCCATGGTTTTTTGTTTTGTTTCGTTTGCCAAAGTCCGCTGTGCGTCGGTAGAACAGGGACAGCCTGGGCGGCAGCAGAGCCAGCTTCCCCCACGCCGTCCAACGTAGAGCGCTGCTTTTAAGGCCAAGAAGGTCCCACACTGTCCCCCTTTAGCAACAGCAGCACGGAGGGTGCGTGGAACAGATAGAGATGGAATTAAAGAGTAGTTTGTGCAGAGTGGTTTGCAATGTCCCGAGCAGTGGGATATCTGCTCCTTCCCTGGGGTGAAATATCCCACTCTCTTTGAGAGCTCCCTGCTGGGACATGTCCCCTGATGTTCAATGTAAATTTCCCTTTCTGCTCATTGTTCCCGGCTGATTCTCTCCACGGTGCCACCCTCGATAATTCTTCTGCCTCCTTTGTTCTTTTAAACTGGCATAGGGTTAGTCCAGCCCCCTTTGATGCCGCTGCACCGAGCTTGCATGTGTGTATGAAGCTTTTCAAAGGCATGAATGGGAGGTGGGATTTCCAGATGCAACAAAGTGATTTAGGTGCACTGGTGCCCTTGACTTTCACTGTGCTCCTAAGTCACCTTGGTGCCGTTGAAAGTCTCACTCGAGGCTCCCAGCTCCCACTGATTTTCAATGGAAGCTGGACTCCTTATCTGTCCTTTGTGTCCTTTGAAAATCTCCCCCTGAGCTCCTTTAACCTCTTTAAATATTTATCTCCTAGTCGCTTTGAATAAAGGGTCAGGTTTTTTACATCCTTCTGCTCTTTTGTGTCCCTTTTAAGGAGGCAGTTGCTATTCCAGAGACCCCCTTGCCATATATTACAGCAGTTGCTAGGGTAAGTGCTTTTTTTCTTTTTTTGGAGGTTTGCACAGTCAGTGCAGATCCCTGTTGCATCAGCACAAGGGGGAAAATGTCCCTTGCCTGGTATTTTATTACTATACAATAGACCAGTACACTTTTTTTTATATAACACCTAACTACAGGGCAGGTGTGAGCAGCAGTTTGGTCGGCTCATGCAGCTCTAATTGACTTAGCCGTGCTTTCGCTTCTTTGCCCTGAGTTTGCCAAACTGCTTGTTTGTTTGTTTGTCTGAAATGCATAACATATTTTGAAAGCATGTCTGACTCCCGTGCCTTTATGGATCCATTTGTTTCCTCGCATTCAGTAATCATAATACATTGCATTTATGTAACAGCTCTTAGTAAGGCCATTAGAGTGCTTTGCGCACATTCTGTCCAAGTAATTGGCCGTCTCTTACTGTATGTATATAGAGCGCCTAGCAGAGGGCAGCCCAATTTTAGTGGTAGCCCCTCAGGACTACCTTAAGAAGAGTGCTGTGTCTGTATTTAAGTGATAAGTGTCTGTATTCGGAACTGTTTCATTGGCTCCAGTTGATAGACTCAGTAATATGTATTTTTTCCCTAAAAAATGTGGCCTAAATTTTTTTGAAAGGGACTAGTGATTTTGGGGGCCTAACTTGAGACAGTGTAAAGGGGCCTGATGTACAGAAAATACTGAGCACCTGCCTCCGGAAAATCAGACTTCTTTAAAGTGTCTCAAAAATCCCAAAAATCACTAGTGGCTTTTGAAAATGGAGGTCTGTAGAAGGCACATGCTGTTTGGTCCAAATGGGTCCATAATACACGTTTCGTAGAAAACTTTAATTATGTAGGAACTAGTCCACTTCCTTGTGCTACAAATATATATTTTTTAAAGCCTTCCATAAAAGGTTTTCCTCCCCACCCCCCTTAAAAAAACAATTGCAGAACGGGCAAGTTAAATACATGCAAATGGTTACTTTGAAATTATTTTTCTGCAGCATGCTCATAAATCCAGCAAATTAAACTACAGCTGATGCTCTGCCCAGAGCTCACGCTTATGGTGATGCTGATTGTTCATATTGCAGAAGCATCTAGGGCCCCAGTCAGGGTTCAGGGCCTCTTTGTGCTAGGGGCCAAAACAATGGCAATCTATGCTTCAGAGAGCTCACAATCTACGGTGAGGACCAGGTGCAGCAGGTGAGTAAAGAGACAGCTGGGGGTTGGGTGGAGTGTGCAAGCTGAAGGCCAGTTGTCCCAGGTAGCTTTGAGTTGGTATTGGATTGTACGGTACATTTGGCTGTCGGGTGTCTTTTAAAAATGTGTGCTCGTTTAAAACCTAGAGTTAAGATTAGATGATTGATGCAGGTACTTGTACAGACCCCAATAACTTTAGTATCTGAACGGGGGTTGGGAAGTCTTATCGTCCCACTTCTACAGATGAGGAGCTGAGTCAGAGAGAGACTGAGTGACTTGCCGGTGGCAGAGCACCTGCTTTCCAATCCAGCAGCGTATCCACAAGATCATCCATCTCCTAAGCAGGCGGCTGTGATCCCTCATGCCTGGGAAATATATTCTGTTTGGGTGCGGTCTTCTGTTTGTTCATTGGCTATTGAAGTTTGCATTTGACACAGATTTCTAAGGGCTGGGCAGTGTTCCTTTGCAGAATGCTCCTTCGGACGCCAGGCAGGAATGCTTATCGCGCGCTGCGGGTAAGCGCCCTCCTCTCCCCCGAATAACCTTGAGACCTCCATGTGCTCTAACGAAGACATCTCAGCCATCTAATGGGCACTCCGAGCAACCTCTAGATGGGGAAGGATCACTTCAAAAACCATGCTTGCAAGGGACAAAATGTGAATGCCCGGTGGGCATGTCTGCTACCCAGAGGTATACAGCATGGGGCAACCAGGGGACCCACCATGCTCATCTCTTTGGAAAACCACTTGTATAGGTGTCTGACTGAGTGATAAGCTGGGAAATCTAGCCCTGCATGTGACCCTTGCTGTAGGCACAGGACTATGGGATGTCTGTGTGTACCTGGAGGCCACAGCAGCATTGGTGGTACCCTGGCAGCACCAGTCTCTCAGTGGCGGCTGGGCCCGTTGTGCTTTTTTATTTATTTGTGTTTTTATTGGAAGCTTATTCATTTTTGGTTGTCGCCCTGCACGCAGGAGGCTGCTCTGATGAATGACCCCCAAGGAGTTCTGTTCCCAAGGCACCCAGGCTTAAGGCAGGCCTTCAATGGACATCACTGTATATCAATACTACTCTAATTGTCCATGACATATAGTCTTGGCTTTTCTCCCAGACAGTCTAAATTAATCATACACTTCGGCTAGAGTAAATAGTCTATTCGGTGGGATGTTATAGGGTTACAGCTCTTCCCCGCCCTTCCAGGAGCTTCTTTCTGTGCCTCTAATTTTCCATGTAGTTTACATACTAATGAGCTTCTGTGCAAGCGCACCTGGTGGATGTGTGAGCCAAACAGGTTCGCAAGCACAAAGTGCCCAGTGTTGCCGCTCACTCTGAGGCGGAGAGGATTTGGCAGAGGAGAGGATGTAGCCGGGGGCCAAATCCTTCAGCTTCTCATTCGCTCGGGCAAAACTGCCATTGACTTTGCCGAGCAGTTTGGCTGAGTGAAGAGTGAGTCTGAGTGAAGCCAGAGCATCAGGGGTTTGCTCAGTATTTGCAAGAGCTCCAGGCACCAGCTGAGAGAGTCGACGGGTGAACAAAGACCTGGAGGCTCTGTGCACCAGAGTTCCAAGCTATGCTACCCATGCCCCCCTCCCGGAACCCTGCCAGTGCCCCCCAGGACCTTCAGAACAGCAGGTCGGATTCAGATCCTCTCCCATCTAAGGTGCATGTAGCCTCAGATTTCAGCCGGCCTCCTCGGTCATTCAGGGCCATGGCCTTTGGGCCAATAGTCATGCTGCTCTTTATACCTGGGACAGTCTCTCTTTGTCCTCTCTCCTCCTTCACATTCCTCTTCAGTCAATTCCTCACAAACCTTCCCCTCACCCCTTCTGCACAGTTGTCTTCTCTTGTGTTTGTCAGGGATCCTGTCTCCTCTCTTTGTGTAAGGTGCCCTGTACATTTGTGGCTCTCTCTAAACATCTAATCATGACATTAAGGCTAGGGTAGTGGTGTGACCCTCAACTCTGGTATCTGCTTTGTACCCAAATCACAGTGTTAAAGGTTCAGTTGGGCCCGACTTACAAAATCAACATGTTAAACATATAATGTTAAGAGAAGCTGTAAATAAAATAGTAAATTTCTAGCAAAAATACAGGCTCTGTTATTACAGTGTTACAAAAAGCAAAAACCCACTCAGGCTTAGCAAACTCACACTTGCAAGTGTGCAAAGTGCAACATTAATGCTCATTTCCAAAGGCAAACAAAATGTGATGCCCCATAGGGATATGTGGCCCACCGAACTCTCTGGGGGACGCAAAGACCTGCTGGATTGACTCAGTAGCCAATGGACAGGATCACTTGCCAGCCAGGACTTCTCTAAGGTGGACAAAAGTTTCTCTTTGGGGAATATACACACAGTTACGGAGAAAGTTATCAGCTGGCTACATGGGCACATGGAAGCCTCTGGTATGATTGATGGCCAAGAGACAAGGCCTTTCAGGTTGAATAGGACCAGTTTTGTTCATCATCAAATTAAAAATTTGTAACAACCTGCATTTTGGTGTGGGGGGTGGCAGTGGAATTTTTTCTACCGTAGGAAAAAAAAGCTTCACAGCTGGCAGTTTGTTTCTGGTCACGATCCCGACCGGAATAAAGAGCGAGTGCTGCATAACTTTCATACGGTCCTTCAAGGTGGTGAACAGGTGCATGTTGAGATACAGACGCCCCAGTCTCCAGGCAGGGGGAGAATCTTATCACACGCAGCAGCAGAGAGTGGAGCAGTCCAGTTTGGCGGGGTTTCCTGCATTCCCTGCCTTCTTGTTCACCTTGGGCAGCAACAGGACAAAGGACATGGCCAGGGCACAATGGTAGAAGCTATGCACATAGGTGTAATCCCACTCCTGCAACCAAAGAGACCGTCAGTGAGAGTTTCCACGGCTGGAGGATTTGGGTCCTCCCTGGGTTCAAGATTTTCACATCTCTGAAATTTTAGTATATTTCATATACACCCAGGACAGATTTAATCCTATGGTTCTCTGCCCTGGGACCCCATTCAGCCTTTTTCCCTTCACTCAGTGCTTTGCTATTTGAAATTCAAGCTGTGCTGCTTAGTTGCAATTGGTCAAATAAATCACATGGTATTATTTCTGTTCCCTGACTGGATGGGCAATGCTCTTATAGGGCCTGATCCAAAACCCATTGAAGTCAGCAGCAGTCTTTCCATTGACTGCAGTGGACTTTGGATCAGACCCATCAGCAGATTTCTGGTGTGAATGCCTGCTGCAGGAACCAGATTTAAAATGAGTTCTCTGCCACTGTACTACATTTAGCTCTCTGCTGATGCTTGGGTGTGCATGCTGAAAGGTTGCACTCTGAAGGCCACTCATGCTAGTAAAGGCCAGTCACATGGATGCTCACAGAAAGGGAAAACAAAAGAGAGGTGGACTGTTTGTGGCACTTTTTGCTGAGCTCTGGCTGGCTGTTGCTGCTTGAGCCCCTGTGTGGGAAGCTCTGGAGATGTGCCATGTGCAGTGTCACAGAGATACCAGTATGGCTTGAGGCTCTGAGATTAAGGGACCATGGGATAGCATCTAGCAACTCACTATCAACGCCTTTTGAATCATCCTAACGGCCAGAAATTGCAGTACCTCTCACCTAAGATGGTACAGCAACCTTCAACTGCTTTGGTATGCATGAATTTAGACCCAGGATTGGCCAATCCCCACAGACATGGAATATGCCCTCATGAGGCTGGTCTCTGGTGTAATTTCACCCTTATAGTGTGAACATATTTGCTACTCGTGGTCTCCCACAAAGGAGCTGTGTCCAAATAGGCTCACAACTACCTGACCCAGTGTGGTTTCCCTCCGTAACAAGACCAAGTTTCCAAAAGAGATTGGCTTCTATTTTGGCCAGGATGAATGCAGAGGACTTCTGAAAATGGGACCTCTATTCAGGTCCCTCAATGGGAGCACCGAGCTCTTTGGAAAATCTCGCCCTTCGAGGAGCATCACTGAGAAATGCTCTGTGTACACGGCCTACCCGTCCTCTCTTACAGGCCATCTGGGCAATACTGGCCACGCCCACCATCCCAGGAATGAGATCCTGAGACCTCTGCCTCCCTTCAGTGTTGAAAAAGGGCTTCCTGCCTTAAATGGGCAACGGTGGAAAAGTAAAGTGGATTTAACACCTGCAGATTTGCACATTTCCCTGCTCTTGAATGAAGTGTTTCATTACCATGCTTAGGAGAAGCTCAAGCAGAAGGAAGGAGGAGATTGTGGATGGGGGGGGAGGGGGAATTTGTGCTAAGTGACACTTTTATGTTCTGCTAGAAATTGCAATTACTTAAAGCTTTGAAAAATAATCCTCTGGCATCCCTGTGAAGTCGTATCGATTTGCTCCCAATGCACAAAATGGCAGTAACGCAACAGCTGAACACATGATCAGCTAGAGGCTGTGTCAAGAGTGTTATCTTATTCCTCTCCCCTTTCCTTCATGGACATTGGTGACGTAGGGCCTTCTATACAGGAAAAGAGTATAGTCTACTGGTTACAACAGAAGATTTAGGGCCCAATCCAATGCCCATTGGAGTCAATCATCGTCCTTCCACTGAGTTCAGTGGACATTGGATCAGGCCCTTCATCAGAACTCCTGGGTTCTGTTCCTCACTCTGACACTGATTTGTGTTTTGACCTTTGGCTAAACCACACATGGCCAGATATTCAAGCGCCCCCCCCCTCCACCGGAGAAAATTGTGAGCTGTCCACAGACAACTGGAAAAAAAGGCAAAAAATCTTTATCAACTAAATTATTCGCTATCAATTCTTTGCCCAACTCTGGTTACAATTAATAGATAGAGGCCTGCGCAGATACAAAATTTGTATCCACATCTGATCTGCAATCTGCAAACATAGTCCATGGATAGCCGTGGCTATAAAGTGGATATCTCCAGATTTGCAGGGCTCTATTGATAGACCAGTTTTTCTCCTTTCAAAGCTGTTCAATGCACTGGGTTGAAGGCATTCCCGTGGGGAGCTGCATGAGAGGGTGGCATGCCCACAGTGAGAAGCCGTCAGTTTAAATAGTCTCGTTAGCATCTCTAGCAGAGCTTCCCCAGGCACGGTAGTGCAGTGAGTTAGGGCATGAAGGGTTGGATCCATGAAGGGATTTAGGCGTTGCAATACGCAGTGTCGTAGAGCCCACTTTTTAGATGCTTAGAAAACAACACTGCGATCCACAAAGTCTGAGTGAGGCACCTAGAAGCCAATAAAATGCATGGGGAAAATAGGGGCCTTAGAATGCAATCCACAAAAGCCAATGCGCCAGGTGGGGAGCTGCTTAAGCTAGCCAATGGGAGATACCGACAAGGAAGGGAATTGAACCTGGGTCTCTGACAGTCCAGGTGAGCATTCTAACTGCTGGGTAGTGGCCCCACCCCTTCCTCCTTCAGCAGGATTTCGTATGGGGCCCAATCCATTACATGGCCTCTGCGTATGTCTACTGGATCGGGCCCCACACATGATTTAGGCAGATGAATACCCGGCTTCCCCTGGTTCGTGAGTTGCTCTGGGGCTTAGGCAGGTGATAAGTCTCCAGACGCTTAGGGTGAGGCAGCCACACACACATTCAGAGGCAGTAACATGGGCACCGAGGGACCTTTCACCTGACACTTAGGTGCCGAGTGAGTTTGGGGGCATACAGGGTTTGGCGGGAGTCTTGGGGATCACAGGGAGCCAAAACAGGGATGTAGGCACCTAAACCACCACTCAGCATAGTGTCTGCTCAGGTGAGCCTCTGGCAGTGGTTTTTATATGTGAAAAAGACACCTGTCCGCTGGCACCTGGACTAAGACTAAGACCCACTGACTAGGCAATAATTTTAGATAAATTCTGGCCTGGGTTGGATTTGAGCCAGAGATCCTCTTACCCTGGGAATATCCTTCACACCCTGTCATTATCACCGTAATTTATTGTGCAAACAGGTACCTCAAAAAAGAATCTCAGCATGAGTGCTAACGCCCCAAAGCAGAAGCCTGGGCCTATCTGTTGCGTGTAGACGGTCTTGTCTGGGTAGAGGCCTCTCTTCTCTTTCATCTTCTGCAGCTGGAAGGGAACAGAAAGCATGTGAAGCCCTTTCACCCCACGTTCAGTGTCGTCGTTCAGCTTCTGAAAGATCCCATGCAAGTAAAAAGCAAACCAAGCAAAACTTCTGATCGTGACTGGCTGGTGGGTAACTCTCTTTGATCCTAAAGCTCTTAATGCCTGGGACCAGACCAGAGGTTCACTTGAGCAGAGACTATGCCGGATAGTGGACAAAAATGTCCTCTGATTAAAACACCAAGCCACGTAGTCATTTGTGATCGAAAACAGGATTTTAAAGCCAGCTCTTTGGAGCTGAGAGGTCCCCAGTGCCCTGGAGATTTCTGCCAGAGGCACTGACTATAATTTGGGCTTTAGAAAGTGAACAGGATAACTGAGAAGCAGACAGTTTAACCTTGGGCATCCCATCCTCGTATGCAACTGCCCACAGGAGTGCCATATATTATTCTAATGCCAGGATATTCTTCATCATTCTCTTTTCATGGGTCTTTCACTGCCGGGCAGGTGGGTCAACGAACTCCATATGTCCATGTCCCATCTTCATGGTGGCCAATCTATTGAATAGCTTCCCGCCATGAAGATTGAACATGGACATATGGAGTCTGCTGACACACCTGCCAGGCAGTGAAAGACCCATGGAAAGAGAATGATGAAGAATATCCGACATGGCACCTGTAAGAGAGACGTGTTTGGTTTGAAGTTTTCACAGGACCATGGGGAATGAGGCAGTCTGGGTGGAGGGCCAACTTTATCTCGAAGGTATGTTGGTTTTTCAGGGTTGGGGTGTGAGGCCTCTAAAATGTGCATGGAGAACAGTACGCTGGGGATGGGTGAGCCATGAGATTTCTCTGGGTTGGGCAGGAGGCTGGTCTTGTGTTTAAGGCAGTGGACTGGGATTCAGGAGATCTAGGTTCAATTCCCATCTCTGTCACAGACTCCCTGTATGACCTTGGGCCAGTTACTTAGTCCTCTCTGTGCTTCAATTCCCATCTGCAAAATGGGTCTGGCTGCTGCATGTCTAGCCGTAAGTCTTTGGGCCAGGGACTATGTGTTTGCATTGTACAGTACCTAGTACAATGTGACTGTGATCTTTGTTGTGGCTTCTAGGGGCTCTACAGTAATACAATAAATACTAATAAAGGCGTATTAGCTCTCTGCAGGGTTTTAGGTGAAGGTTAGTGACATTATTAACTTGGGACTTGGCTCACTGAATTTCCCATGATACTTGATGCTTACACAATCTAATGTTCTATCAACTTTACTCACACACACACACACACACACTCACACTCTCTCTCTCTCTAATAACTCTGCATCCGACGAAATGGGTATTCACCCACGAAAGCTCATACTCCAATATGTCTGTTAGTCTATAAGGTGCCACAGGACTCTTTGCTGCTTTTACAGATCCAGACTAACACGGCTCCCCCTCTGATATCTAATAATTCTGACACTCTCTCTAATAAATCTGACCTGTGGCAACCTATGTTTTGCGGCATGATATGCCCTTTGGAAGGCCACTGTTTTCTAGTTACCCCCAGAAGTTGGAAACCACGTGGTGTAGCCTTAAAACAGAATCAGGCCTGTGTTTGTTCAACCAGAATTATGGCTCTGCGGTACCACCTGTTTTTATGCAAATCTTCTATTGATTTCAGGGCAATTCACCAGACCACACGACCTCCTGGTTATTGTAAAAACTCCATGAATATATTCTTGATGACTAGAAACATAAGAACATGAGATCCGCTAGAGTGGCTCAGACCAATCAAATCTGGCAATTATCACAAAAGCTTTTTGCTACTTGCCCGCTTTCCGTTTTCATTGAACAAGAAAAGCTATTTATTCTTCTCCTAGAATAACTCCATTTCCCTTCTGAATCCAGCCCCAGTGTCATAATGCACAGCAGACTTTGGTTTAGAAAAGAAAATTATTCCCCCGGCAGTGTCTTCTCTGTAGCTTGAAAGCTTTACTGGGAAATTCCCAATCTGTTCTTTGATGGTAGCCTGAGAGGTGGGTACAAGCAGAACTCAGGGCTTACGTGGGCTGATGTGGTGGATAGAACTCGGCAGCTCTCTGTCCAGAAGTGACTTTTAGCCCATGTAAAGTGGCCAGCTTACCCATTTCACGGTTATCACAAGGACGGCCGTCCCGATTGGTCCCGAGTAGACGCCATATCCCCATCGGTCATGGTAAATCCTCACGGCTATAGTGAGCACGCCGAACATCACAAAGGTCGATCTTTTAGGCTCATCGAACTCTGCCAGAGCTGCAAGGCACAAACCAAAGTGAGGATCAGAGCATCTAATCTTCCATTGCTTTGATTTTCCTCCAGATACTTGGTGTTTCGACAGCACCTTCCATCCAAGGGTTCACTTTGGGCTAAACATGGGTGACGGAAGCCTTGAGAATTTGACCCTAACCCCACCACATCTCTATTAGGTTGGTATTATTATACAGTGCATGGGGAAAGTGAAGTATAGAGAGGCAAAGTGGCTTGCCCAAGGATGGGCAGGAAATCTCTGGTAGAGTTGGGAGTAGATCCCAGATCTCCTGACTCCCAGGCTCTCCGAGGGGAAAAAAAAGGTAATTTAATGTCTCATGAAAATGTTCCACCCAGCAGTTCATTTCCTTCCTTCCTTCTCAACCGAGGCCAGCTTTAGTCAGAGGTGAGAGAGTCACCTGCAGTGCCGCATCTAAGATAGCATCGAAGAGCACTGAGATCACCAGAGCTACTTGCCTCCAGGCAAGCAGGGGTTAAGGGGAGGTTAGCAGAACACCTGCAGGAGACACTGCGAAGCTTTTGCACAGAGAGTGAGATTCTAGCTGCAGACAGGGCTTTGGTGCACATTTTGGTGCAATGGGGACATACTGAGATTCCTAAATGTATCTTACACAGGGGACACCAACTGCTGTCCAAGAGGATGGTGATCAATTGTTCTCCACGTCCGTTGAAGGTAGGACGAGAAGTAATGGGCTTAATTTGCAGCAGGGGAGATTTAGGTTAGATAGTAGGAAAAACTGTCTAACTTCAAGGGTAGTTAAGCTCTGGAACAGGCTTCCAAAGGAGATGGTAGAATCGCTTCCATCAGAGGTTTTTAAGAACAACTGTAAAATGGAGCGATCTAAGACCTGCTAGTTCTAAAGCACCTGGCCCTCTCTGCACGCAGAACAAACAGGGCTAGGAATATTCATCCAGTCTGATGGCCCACTCAATGCTTTATAATATTTCACGTGGCGGCTTTCCCAGCTGACAAACTGCCCAGGATCGGATCAGTTAGCACTGTGTAGCTGGCTACCTCCTTCCCCCAAGTCATCAATTACAGACCGAGAGAAGCAGTAGGAAGCTGGCCTCTGACATTTTCTGCTTGTCTGTCAAAACAATTAAGGTTTGGAACGGCACAAGACTGCATTGTATTGTACTGGGCAGTGGCACAAAGGGGATATTTCCCATTGTCCCACATGGTGGCATGACATAATTGTGATTATTATTTGTATTACTGTGCTGCCTAGGGGGCTGAGTCATAAGCTAGGACCTTACTGTGCAAGGTGCTGTACAAACACAGACCCACTAACAATATTAGCCACGACGATAATTTCTTCCCAGTAAAGTGCTATGAGGAGATCCAACTGCAGAAATCTTGTTAATAGTTTAGGCAGAACTTGGGCCCATCTAGTTCTTTAGTACCCTAGCGTGAGACAGGCCTTGCTGTGTTATCTGTAGGGAATATAAACTGCACGATTATTTCAGACCAACGGCTGGGCAGACAAGCACTCACATGGCTTAGAGGTCTCGTGTGTGGGGCTTTCCAAGGCACCTTTGCAGAAAGAGACGAAGGGTAAAACTTTTCAAATGTCTCAGGGATTTAGGAACCTACGTTCCATTTTCATAAGTGACGCAGGCACTCAGGAGCCTGCGTCTCATTGAAAGTCAAAGGGATTTAGGCTCTTAAGGGACTCAGTTCCTTTTGAAAATGGAAATTAGGCTTCTAAATCAATTAGGGTGGCCAAATTTACTGACCCTCCGAGACACACACAATAATCTTCAGAAGTTCAAGAGCCACAAGACACGCACAACCAGCCCCAGGGGGTGGCACCTGCCGGGGCTTGGGGCTTCTGCCCCGATGGCCACCTGCGGGGCTAAAGCGATTAGACACCCCTCCATGCAGGGCAGAAGCCCCGAGCCCCCCCACGCCCAGTCTGGTAGGCAGAGAATGGGTGTGTGTGGAGGGGGAGCTCCGCAAGCTGTACTTTAATCACATGCGGCTCACGAGCCACAGTTTGGCCCTGCCCGACTTAGACGCTTTTGAAAGGTTAAGATTTCCAAAGACGATGGTGAATTTAGCCACACCGCTCCCATTAATTTCAGTGGGACTTGTGTCGCTAAATTCCCCTAGTTGACTTTGCAAGTGCCCACCAAACTCTACAGATTTCAGGGGGTGGTGGTTGATTTCACTTTCCCAGGAGATCCTGGGGAACGACGTAATATTCAGTTTTCCAGGCGGACACGCCAAGGCACTTGAGACAATTGAGCCAGTGGTTCAGCCGTGGTAGGATCTCTAGCTTCCTCCTTATTCTCTTCACTTTGAGCCCTCCGCCCTAACGACTTCGCACCATCTTCTACATGTGATCCTATAGGACTATTCTGGCCCTGTCCACCCTAAGATCTGAATCCTGCTAACTAGCTCTGGATGCAGCATAAGCTGCATAGACACCTGCTTGAAGTTTGGAACCTTGAAGTCGCCAATGCAAGTAAATTATTAGAGGCTTTTGTTTAGCACAGAATCAGGTAATAACTGATTAAAAGTTATGGCTCCCAGTGGGCTCCATGCGTTTCCAGCTTACCCAGCTGTGTTATGGCTGTCCTGGATTTGCATTCCAGGAAACATGCCCAAGGGTCTGGACGGACGCACATGTGTGTTCAATCTTTACAAGCAACACGGTGAAAAGCTATCCCGCGTTTCAGTCGCCACACCTTCTATGTCCTTGGATCACATTTTTACAGGGATAAATGTCCGCATTTTAATTTGTTTCCCTGCTGGTCAATAGTTTAAACCTCTTAGTTCTGATTTTTTTGTAAAATTCAATAATAAAGCAATCAAGTTCAACCTAGCTGCAACCAGCCAAGATATATAGATTAAATCTCACTTACCTTCAAATTGCTATAGTCTAGTGGAGAGTGGCCCTGGAATCTTATTTGCCTATTTTTTTAAAGTCATCCCTATGGAGAGTTCAAACATGATGAATAGACTAGGAACCAACTGAACCCTTCCCTTGATACTCCAACTGTTGTTGAGCTCAACCATATTTGTGATTAACTTTTCCCACACTCATTTTAACATACAGAAGGTTTATCATGTTCCTTGTTGTGGGGTGAAGTACTCCTGTCCCCCTCTTCTGTGTAAATGCTGCATAAGCTCTGGATTCCCTGGCCTTGAAAGGCCATGGAAAGCAGGGATTGGCCAAGTCAGCCTTCCATCAAAAGAGACCAGAGAGGTGGGGATAAAAATGGTCTCAAGGCACGTTGGGAATGTGACTGTGTAAACTCACTTGAGCATTGGGAAGGCTGGTAGAGTTGAGTGATTTGTCAGTCGTTCATGTGAATCAAGATAGAGAGTATATATTCTAGAGCTGGTTGGAATTTTTTGAATGAAACATGTTTTTGTTGAAAACTGACCTTTTTGCCAAAATCAGAAATTCTTGTTTTTTCAAAGAATGTGTGGACAGTATCGGAGAGGGAAAATTTTGTCTTTTGTTTTTCTGCATTTTTTGTTCTTTTTTTTTCTTTGCCCTTTCTTTTCCCTTTATGGAAAAAGGAAAAATAAAGCAGGGAAATGGGAAACATGAGGGGGAAAGGAAAAAATGAAAACGCTCAAAACCCACAGATTTTAAATAAAAAAGGGTAATGAGGTATTTTTTCCATTTCCCAACACACTCTGATATTTCCTCACAGCCAAAATCAGGCCCTGACAAACCAGGGGGATTTATTTGTTAGAAGAAATTAGTTTTGATTTGCTTATATATGTTTGCCAGAGTTTGAAGAAATGAGCCCTGGCATAAAAAGATGTGCTTAGGAGTTGATAATGGTGGTGGACATCCATCTGTGGGCTTCTTGGCTTCCAGGGCGAGGAGTGTGGTACAAATACCTAAACAGACCTGTCAAGAATCAGTGCTTGTCTCCAGATCCAGAGCTTTTCCAGCCACTCTTTAGGACAGGTACTGTCTATTTGTTTGGAGTTTGTACAGCACCTAGCACAATGGGACCCTGGCCTGTGATAATAGGCCTGAGGCCCTAGCACAATTCAAATCATAGGAATCCACAGCTTGGGTTGGGTTCCGTAAGGGAACATCTCAAAGTTGGGTCCGATCTTAGACAAGTGCTTGTCTAAGATCGGGGGTCAGAGGAGACAGCATCTCTCTCATGACTGAAGCACACTAACCAGTGTGACACAGACACCAATAAGTCCTGTACCTAAGACACCAACCCACAAATATTGCAACATGTTAAGAACTGATAAAGACTCTTGCTTACCCATCAGTGATACCCAAATGGACAAAGCCGTCCCGTAGATGCTGAAATACTCCAGGATATCATATCGCATGAAACACAGCACTGACAAACCAGGTCCATCACATGCATGGTAAATCTATTAAAAAGGATAATACAAAGGCACGTTACAAATGAAAACATGACCATGAAATTCATTAGTTTCCATTGTATCTTTGCTCCTTATCAAGCCATAAAGTCTTGATTCAAAGCCCGCTGAAGAAAAAGGAGACTCCCTTTGATTTCAATAGGTACTGGATCAACCTTAAGGGTAGGTCTGACACTGCAACTAGAGGTGTGGCTGCAGTATGTGTAGACATACCTGAACTAGCTAACTCGAATAACAATAGTAATGAAGCCGCAGCAGCGTAGGCTAGCTGCTCAGATACATAGCCAGGGTCCTGGGCAGGCTTGAACAGCCCAGATCAAATGTCTACACGCGTTGCAGTCACATCTGTGATTACAAAGTAGACATACAGTAAGTCAGCGGTCCAGTCAGGACCAGAACCCAGGAGTCCTGATTACAGCTGGGTGATTCATTCAATAATTGATTCAAGAAATGTTGCCTTTATTCCTGTTTGCGAGTTGCCTGTAGACAAGCATCCTTTTCGCTAATGAATTCATTGTGAAAAATCGTTTGCTGAAAGTCTTGGTCTGCAGCTGATCTGTGAACAGCTCATTGCCGGAATCTGTGATTGATGATCAAGGTGTTTCGAATGGAGACACAGATTACATGGTGAGCTTCCTTTCCCTAACTCTCGGGATCATGTTTCCGGTGTGAATGAATTCAAAATGGGTTTTCTGGGTGAAATTCTTCCACAGGCAGGGGTCAGCCCACAACTGAGCCTAAATGGGATTTACCCTTTGTGCTGTTTCGCCGTATAAGGGTGAGTTTCAACCTCTGCAGCATTCCCTTAAAATTCACTGGTTCAGTAGACGTTCCTGCCCGTAAACTCATTCACTACAATATTCGCAAACTGTTTTCATACACAATTGGCATGCGCACAGGCAAAGGAAATTCACTGGAAAAATCAAAGGCATATTTGTGGGAATTCTTTTGTCGTAAATATTGGCCTAGCTCTAGTTTCTTCCTCTGACAACTATACTCCACGAGGTCCCCTCTCCTGATTTGGTCTCTTACCCATTTGGCGACAAATAGACCTTAAACCATGCTTGCTGGCGTTTCTCTCTGGGGATCCCAATATCGTTTACGGTGAGAATTGCTGCAAGTTCTTCAGCCCGTTCTCTTTTCTATGGCAGCTTTTGCCATAGAGATAACTCCCCCCTCCCCCCCGGCTTGGTGCTGGGCTTTGAGAAGGCTGGAGATGGGGAGGAGAGAGCTGGAGAGAGCATTTCTGGCTGAAGTAGAAGCACTTGTCTAAGATGGACAGATGCTTTCACTGGTCTGAAGAATTTCCTGTGGGGGAGTCCGAGTGGGACTATACAATGCAGCAGCAGCTGCAACACTGCGTTGCTTGTCCTGACATACTCTGACAGCCTTGGCAGCTGTCTCCCTTTTCTTACATTTTAATATTTTGCATCTTCACATTATTCTCTATGGGCCCAATCCACCTCCTATTGAAGTCCTTGGCAAGTTTTCTATTGGCCTCAGTGGGAGTTGTAATAGGTCCTAAAATGGTGCCGAATGTGTTTACGTGGCATGGTATGGTTTTATTAGCCAGTCTGGTAGGTTTTTAGATGCTAGTAGGATTTTTTCCCCCTGTTAACAAGGCTGGCCTTTATAGTGAGGGATGAGCATGGCCCTGCGGATGGAGCATTGGATTGTGCATCTGGAGACGTGTGCTATTCCTAGCTCTGCCACCGATGTACTTTGATGATGCTGGGTATGTCACTTAACCTTCCTGTGCCTGCATTTCCCTACATCTGTAACATGGGCGTAACGATTCTTACTTGCCATTATAAAGTGCTTTGAAATCTGTGATTAAAAAGGCTAAATATTATATTAGTTCAGTTATTGGGCATGGTGGAAGAAATCCAGTTCTGTTCAGGTTCTTATACCATGCTCATCCCCATGGTCTCTTAAAGGTAACTATGTCGATGATGCGAATGCTATTCTGTATAGTGAAGCAGTGTGTGTATATAATAATAGAGTGAACAGTTGTGCAAAGTCCTACTCACCTGCATGACTAGAGCAAGTGAATTTATTATTTCCGTGTGCGCATGTGAACAAAATAGCTTTCCTACCCCCATTATTATCATGGGAAGGGAGGGCAAATAGGTTTTCAGTCTAGGCTGGTACAATTTCAAGACTGTTCTGCCAGACTGGAAGGTTAATAATCATCTTTCTTGATAACTCTGTGGCATCTCCCTCAATCTTTCCTCTGCTACTCCATAAATCCCCCATTTTCCAGCGTTAATTTACACCATAATTCAGCTACTGTAAAATCAATAATTCCACCGCATGCTTTTGTCTAAAATTACAAAACATCAGCTTACTTCAAATACAGCTTAAAACCAAAATACAGGATGGCCACTTACTAACTGTAACGGACAAACTGACAGACACTACCACACCCTAAATGTGCAATTACGATAAAGGATTCAAATATATTTCCCTATGATCACTGCTCTGTGTTACCATAAACTGAAGAATCTCATTCAGGATACTCAGGGCAATACACAGTGGGAAATGCATCCAATAGTGGATATTTTTCAGATACGCAATACGTTATGTTCCCTCCCAGTGTCTGGTGTTTTCATAAGATTCCCATTAGTATTTCATAAGATTCCTGTTTGTTTGTTTTTAAATCTTTCAGCCCACTTGTATGTTTGTTTCCCAATGGAGACTCTGCAGAAAAGGGGTAAAATAGGACATTGCCAATGAAACAAACAGAAGGAATTCTTACCGCAACAAAGAACATAGTGAAGAAATAAACCATAGCTTCCATGTGGAATCTTCGCTTGGCTGCAATGCTGATGGTCGGGAGGAAGACCAGGCTGCTGATCGTTGGGAGAAGAAGCTTGGCAACTAATGAACCCATTGGGGGATGGGTGAAAATCACAGGAAAACTCGGAGGAATATTATTATTCAGAGGAATAAAACCTTTAAAAAAATCAGTAACAAAGCTGGTTAGAGGGGACTCAGAAGGACAGCATGGAGCAGCTCTAAGTGGGACTACAGAGTGTTGTGGAAACAGCTGTGGCAAGTGTGCTTTAAAATTTAAATGCCCTGATGCTGGGTTCGTTCTAGGTGATGTCAGCAGATGACACGTGCCAGCAGCTGAAGGGGAAGATGGCACAGCAGCTGATGCCTTGCCCTTTAAATGGTCTTCACATTCTCTTTCTTTTTTTTTTTAACATTCCTGAAACGCATTGGAGCTCAATGGGGACAAATGCCCTGTACCACCAAGCAAAACACCCTTTGACACGTCTCACTTTTGCCCAGCATTTTTGTAAACAGGCTGTTATGGTGTCAAGAGAGCAGCAACATATATGGGTCAAGTTTTGTTCCCACTGACAGTAGCAGAGTGTACATATGTGTGAAAGGAGAACAGGCCTCATTTGGGCCAGTTAGTGACATGGATTACATGCTGGCACAAGAGGGCAAGGGGGCATAGGAATTCGGTTGTACCCACGCATGGGCCACGTGGACCTTGAATCCAGGAGCCCAGAACTAAGCAGACTGCAGGCTTGGTTTTCTCCACCACCTCCCAGTTTGGCCGGGAATGGATGGATTAGCTCCACCTCCTCAACTCATTGGCCAGGAAGCGGTGTCAGCCTATGTGTACTATATGTGCTGCTGGGATAGCCCAAGAGTAAATTACTCCCCGCTGCAGCTAAGAGGAAGCAAAGGAAGAATTCTGACTCAGAGGGGTGTCAGGGAGTCACAGCGCCCCCCCAGGGCTACTCTTAAAGTGGTGTTAGAACAGGTTGAAAATGTATTAAATAAACAAAAAATATTAACAAAGAGTCCTGTGGCACCTTATAGACTAACAGACGTATTATGCGTCTGACAAAGTGGGTATTCACCCATGAAAGCTTATGCTCCAATACGTCTGTTAGTCTATAAGGTGCCACAGGACTCTGTTGCTTTTTACAGATCCAGACTAACACGGCTCCCCCTCTGATACAAAAAATATTGTTCGTTGTCACTTTGTGGATTTTTTAGGTTTTCCATCATTTTTGTTATTGAAAACTGAAAAAGCATGATTTTTGGTTTTCAAATAAACAAACCAATTTTTTTTTTGACAAAAATGAAAAGTTTGGTGAGAAAATTTCCATTAGCTCAAAAAGCCATTTTTCCATTAAAAAAAAAAAGTTTTAAAGAAAAAATTGGAACCAGCTCTGGGAGGTGAGGTTTACATGCCACCCCTGCTCTATCCCGTTGCGTGTTAACATTCGGAGTAGTTTTCCATAGAAACCACTTACTTTAAAAGTATGGGTCACTTTACTCAATCTTAGTAGTACTTGCGTTCAGTTGAAATCGTTGGACTGCTCTTGGAGTCAGGTAGAACTTGACAGAAGAAAGAATGGCCAAACTTGGCCCTATGTGATGGCAACAGACCAGCTGTTTGTATTGGTTCTATCTGACCGTAAAATCTATGAACCTTAAATGTACGCGGTCTGTGGAAAAACAATACACAGGAGAGTTTTTGTTGCTGACCTTGTGTCCTTTTACTTATCTGAAGCTATTTAAGTTCCAGACTTAACAGTGGCCATAAGGGTGTGGACTTCCCTATGATCCACCACCTAGAAAAGAACATACCAGATGCAAAGTCTCCTTCATTATTTTCTGCAACAAGCAGAGACCTAGGATTGGCTGTAATCCTTCCATAATTTCTCAGGTAGGGTGTTAAGGCACACTAGTCATTCAATGGGAAAACCACACAGGATTCCAACAGGTAACAATCCGTTACATGTTCTTGTCTTGTCGTTTGTGTGTTCTGACCCAGTTCAAATTCATCCTGTTTCTTAATAATGCCCTAAAGCTTTGCACCGTGGATCATATAGCATCTTAACTGCTGTCGATCTGTCTTAAATAGTGAAGCAGTAGAACTTTTCTGAAGGTAAAGAACTTCACCAGATCCCCGTGTGTTGAATAAAGCTGTATGAAAGGAAACCAAAAGCCAAGCAAACATTGTGCTGCTAATCTACTCAGTGGCCTCTCTCGTTTATTATGGCTTTTTATTATAGCCCTGTGGCTCCCCTCCTAGCTTAATATCTTTTCCTTGGAACCTTGGAGAGATTCTCAGCATCTTTTCAGTCCAGCTGTGCTTGTGAAGCAGGGAATAGGAATGTAATGCTTGAGCAATAGTCCCTGTGGTTGTGGGCACAAGTAGAAGATTGTGGGTCACGCTATGAGCTACCGTCTGTTTCTTGTACCGATAGGACAGGCTCGTTATCTCCCTGGAAGAGATCTCGCTGAAAGGGATGCTTGGAATGAGAGCCTTCTCTCTAAAACAATTTAGCCATGGTGGAAGGGGGGAGCTTGTCAGTTTGGATTAATGCATTCACCTGCCCGCTTTGGAGGTCTATGTCCAAATCCTTTCTTAGGTTACAAGTGGAATGAGTTTGCTGGGTTTCATCCCAGTCCCCTCTTTGTTTGCATCACAGTAACCACCATCCAGCTTATCCTGACTGGCCATTTCTGTTCTGGAAAGGGGTTGGGGTGGCAAAGCAGCAGGCAATGCAGTCTGGGACTTACGTGCATTTGCAGGGCTGTGTGAGGCCGCAGACTGGCATGGTAAGGGGTGTTGTGCTCAGGTTTGAAGTGCTTTGGGGGCCCAGGGAATGCTTTGGCAGACCTGTTTTCGGGAAGCTCGTTCAAAGTCTGCCCACACAATGCATGTGAATCCCCTGCTTTTATAAGTAATAAACTCACCACAAACATTTTAAAACTTACTAAATCTTCTCCAGTGTTCTCCTACCAGCCAACAAGGCAAAGCTGTAGGGGCGCACAAGCCACATGGTATTTCTGTTCCCTGAGATGGATGAGCATAATCCTGATAATCCTCTATCTAACCTCTCCATCCGGCTTTCATCACCATAGTACCTGGGTTGGAACAGTGTGAACGTTCCCAGAAAATGAATTTCACCACAAGGATCTGGATGAATTTTTGCCACGAGTATTTGGGCGTGTGAGCTACAATCGTGTTCTCCACGAACATTTGTACTAGTGCCATCACACGAATGTTTGCGGGAAGCAAATTGTGCACCTGGCCAAAGTGAATTTGTTTAAAAATACGACTGAATATTTGTAGAATTATTCCCCCCCCCCCCAGTAGTCTCTGCCCAAGCTTTACTTGGAACCCATTGGAAAGGAAGCCCAGTTGGCTGATGGATGCTGTAGGTGCCAGCCCTGGAAAGTGTTCTACAGAGCAATAAAAAGTGCTATAGTTCTCAGAAGCAAGAAAACATTCCACAGGTTGTTGAATTTTTTTTTTCACAGCTGCAAACCCTGGGCCTGGTGTTTGGTTTGAAGCCAGCACTTTAGGCACCAAGGGGGAAAAAAACACATCAGTTTGCACATGTGTTCCAGCGATTAACAAAAAAAAAAAAAGGGGACACCAAAGAAAACAGCAGGGCTGGGAAGGGCAGGTGGCTGGGTAACATCAGTAGTTGTAGCCCTGGGACTGCTGCTTAAAAGACCTTTGTTCAAACTACAGCCAATATAAAACAATGTGTTGGACACACAGGCCTTTCCAATGTAGATGGGAAATGTTCCATATGACAGAGGCTAAATTTTTTCTCTTTCTTAAACAAGTAGGAAATCTCAATGGATAAGCAAGTTTTCAGCTCATATAGTCGGTACTCATGGAAAGCAAATTTTAGATTCATTTTCTGTGAGCATTTGTACCACTTTAACTCAGATACTAAGGTGATGAAAGCAAGATGGAGTGATACACCTTTAGATAACATGGGATAGGCATGAGAATAAAATAGGGCAGTGGTTTTCCACCTGTGGTCTGTGGACCCCTGGGGGCCTGCAGACTATGTCTAAGATTTCCAAAGGGGTCCACACCTCCATTTGAAATTTTTTAGGGGGGTCCACAAATGAAAAAAGGTTGAAAACCACTGGAATAGAGGATAATTCCTGTGCAGCAAAGGCCTCAAACTCAGTTTAGGACCAAAATATTTATTTAGATCAGCCATACTCAGAGGCTTGAGAGCAGTCAGTGGTTCTTTAATGTGTCTCTTGTGGTTCTTTGCAGCACATGATATTAAAACACGTTGTGATTTAATTATTAACCAGTTTACGTTATTAACCTAGCAGGATGCTTTTTTTATAGTTATAAATGGAGATCTCCCATCTCCTAGAACTGGAAGGGATCTTGAAAGGTTATTGAGTCCAGCCCCCTGCCTTCACTAGCAGGACCAAGTACTGATTTTGCCTCAGATCCCCAAGTGGCCCCCTCAAGGATTGAACTCACAACCCTGGGTTTAGCAGGCCAATGCTCAAACCACTGAGCTATCCCTCACCCCCCCCCCTTTTACTATGTTATTAAACAAGTGTAGTTGATAAAATAATAATACTTGGTCAGTCATTTTGCTGTGAGAATTATATAATATATAATGAATTCACACTGCTTCTGAACCACTGGAGGCTGAGTATCACTGACATAGATTGTAAGCTCATTATAGCAGGGACTATGTATATAGAATAGCATCCTGATTTTGGTTGGAGTCTCTAGGCACTACCATGCTGCAAATAATTTAATATGTTGATGATGACGATAATGAGAGAACCATAGAGGGGCCTTCGTTGTAAGAGCGTTCCTCTAGATTTTGAACACCTCTACAATAGGGGAGGTTGGGATCTGAATTTTGGTTCAGCCCAGATTTGGACCCAGTTGTTCACATTCCAAGCTCTCCCCAACATTTACGGGAGTTTGAGTTCTGGAGTCTGGGCTCAGGCCCATCTATTGAGAACTACAATGTAACCATCCATGGGGCCAGTTGCTCAAACTGGCTAATAACCCACCCCATTGGATTCCATGGGACTCCACATGTAATTGCATGGGAGTATGGTACTTTTGGCGAGGGCCTTAGTAACTTGCCCCACATAGCAGAATCTAGCACACACCATTGCAAGGTTTTATTAAGCCTTGTTGTTGCTCAATGTATTCTGCCAAGCATAAATATCTAATATCAGGCATTTGGTGCAGGTCCTCAGAGCAGAACGTGAACAGCTACCCTTCGACCAGTAGGTGGGGCTCTAGGCAACAGGAATTACTGTGGGTGATTCCTTTTGGTCTTCTACAGAGAACCATGTAGCAGCTGAATGCCTTGTGTTGAGATGCAATCCTGCTGTACTGCATGGACTCAACCACATTTTGGGTTGATTTTGCAGTGTCTTTGTTAGGAGTGATGGGTCCCTTCTCCCCCAGTACATCTTTCTTTTGTGCCCCCGCCCTGTCAATCAGGCAGAAGATCAATGTTATTTTGCAATATGGATAGATACGTTTGGAATTTCTCTAGACTTTCCTCTGTCTTTGCAAGACAGTTGTCTGGCTTTTCCATTTCTTCTCAACTCCAGCTGTCACATCTGTTTTCTTGGAATTTTGAAGCTTTGGTGTTCCAGTGAAATTGAATCTCCGGTTGTTCCTTAGGGAATGGAGCTCACTCTCATTCTGCTTCTGTTGTTATGTGTATCACATCTTCATAAACAAAGCATTGAGGTTTATTGGGCTTGCATCGTCAATCAGAAGTATTTCCACTCAGCCAATCAGCTAAGTAATAACTTTCTCTTTGGCTTTAACTTATATTAGAAAATAATCTTTTCCTGCCTCCCTGGAGAGGGGAACATAACAGTATCTGATTAAAAAAATCTCTCATTACATACATCGCTCTTCGGGGCTCAGAGCCATTGCAAGCACCCGAGGTGTTTGTGGTACTTAATAAAAATATAATTTACATGCATGCTCCAGCACAAGGATCACCAGAAATACACAAGCTGACAGGTGTGCCTACAATGCATTCAGAGATCCTTTTTGCAGGCACAACTGTGAGCTAATGATCCTTGACTCCTGCTCTTGCCAGTTTCCCTTACACAGCTCTGCCAATGCACCTGTGTCCTTCTTTTTATTATTAGTGGAATAAATTGCCACTTAAAAACCTACATACCCTGGAAGGTCTGGCCTCACTCTAGGTAGCTTTAGTTGAATATCTGCCCTTTAAATCCCCCCTCTCCCCAATTCAATAAGCCTATTATGCAGTCCGCTTTGTCTCCCTTTCTTAGGCACAGACCTTTTCCACGGTTCACTTTCCCCCACCCCATTCAGTGTCCTTTGTAACCATGGCAATTTGTCCAGGGGAGAGAGTTTTTTTGAGTCACAAAAGTTTTCTGTCACTCAGACACAGAGTCCTTGGAACCCCCTACTCTCCTTCCCCCAGCAAACATCATTAAACAAAAATACTCTGTGCAAACAGTACGCACCACCTTAATAATGGTTCCACTTCATCCCCCCGATTTCCACATCCTTTGGCCATTGTTCAGTACGCTTGACAGCCACTGCTCAGGACAGACAGGCACAGTACCACAATTATGCGGGGATCCAGGAATAGGATAGGGCAGGAGACAGGAGTGAGGTGAAAGGGCAGAGCTGGGTTGCCGGGGGAGATTGGAAAGCAAGAATTCAGATGCATTGGCGGAGCTATGAAAGGGTGACCAGGACTGGGTTGCAAAGAGTATTAATAGATTAGGATTACCTACCCATGCTATTAATGACCCATTTTCAGGAGCCCCAAATCTACCCCACAATCCCCTGGGCGAAACTGTTCATTAGCGTGCCTACATGTTCCTGTCAGAGCCCTACATGTACACAAACCACTGTGTTTGGTGGCTGGAGCCACCATCATTTTAGATGGAACTCACCATCCAGGGCCCATCGGCACTGCTTCTCTGCCAGCTGCAGGGGTTCGGGACCCTCACACACAGGTTAGGGATCCAGCTCCTGCAGAGAACAAAAGATCAGAAGCACAAATGTCTATTGTGTTATGGCCCCTTTGGCACTGTTGTGCCACCTCTCCCCGTCCTCCTTTTGAAACCCCTGTCAGGGCACCATTGCATCCTGCCTGTTCCCAGCTGCCAGAGCAGCCCATTGTGGGAGACCCTGAGGCTGCCCGGGGTAACACCACAGGCCCGGAATAGGGGAGCAAGGCCGGCGCTTCCATTTAGGCGACCTAGGCGGTTGCCTAGGGCACCAGGATTTGGGGGGGGGCGGCATTTTGCCGCCCTCAGCGGCAATTCAGTGGCGGGGGGGCCTTCCACGCTCCGGATCTTCGGTGGCAATTCTGCGGTGGGTCCTTCACTCGCTCTGGGACCCGCCACCGAAGTGCCCTGAAGACCGGGAGCGTGGAAGGACCCCCCCGCCCCCGCCGCAGAATTGCCGATGACGACCGGGAGCGCAGAAGGACCCCCGCCTAGGGTGCCAAAAACCCTGGCGCTACCCCTGTAGGGGAGGAGCAAAAGTGGCAGTTGAAAGCCCCCTGAACAGTGACCCAGAGAGTCAAGTCCCTCTGACAAGCCTATTACAAATACTTAGCATCTAGGTAGCCCATTCCATCCTCAAAACAGCTCTCCTGCATGAACTCATCAGCTCTTTCAGACACCCCTGTGGTGAGGGAAGGATCATGAACCCCATTTTACAGACAGGGAAATGGAGGTACCCAAAAGCCACAAATGGAGTCAGTGCCAGAGCTGAGGAGCTGCAGGCTTTCAGGTGGGTAGGCCTTTGCTATCATTCCCTTTGCTTTGCATGGTGGAGGGAGGGATACTGTTGCCCATGGCAGTGTGGCTGGTAGACACTCTTCCTGCCTGGGTCTGGGTTATGGGATGCTGCCTCTCCTGAGATAGGTAAACTCACTCAAGCCAAGAGTAACGCTTGCCCAGCGCCATGGCTGATACATCATGATTGTTCCTGTGCTCTCGCTAGTTATGCGTAGCCACAGGTAATGATCTAACATGGGGCTAATTTGACCATGTGTGGCCATTGTTCAGGAGCCGGAGTCTGCGACGATGGAGGGAAGTCTGGGCTGAGGGAAGTTGGCCGCCTCCCCACTGGACACTGAATCTGTATGAAAAGGTGTGTTTCCAAAGCATGTATGCCAATGAGGTTGGTTTTGCTCTTGCCAAATTTGCGGAGTTTTACAGATGAAAGTCTGTTTGTGGTCTCCTCAGAGTGGGTTTATAAGCACTTGGGCGCATGCGCTTGCTCCCTCACGTGCGCTCACACACACTTCTGTCCTCTCTCACGCACTCGTACGCTCTTTCCCCGCTCTGCTCGAAGGTAGCTGACCCAGGCTAGCACAATGACCAAAGGCCAC
The DNA here is from genome assembly GCF_013100865.1 of Trachemys scripta elegans. Lineage (NCBI taxonomy): Eukaryota > Metazoa > Chordata > Testudines > Emydidae > Trachemys > Trachemys scripta. The sequence goes on from NC_048314.1 coordinate 17,445,374, forward strand.
ATCTTACTTTTAGTTACATTTATAGCGGAAGTGTGCATTGGCCATGCTGATAAACATATCGGAGATCTACCTTTACCAGACCTTTTCTTAAGATCTGGTGGGTTGATTTTAAGCCTATAATTACCTTGACAGTATCCCATTGGTCCCGTACAAATGAGGGTCGAGGCTGACCCGCGAGTTCCTTATTCATGTTATCCAAGGAGATTTTTTTTTGGCACTAGGTTTCTGTTGTTTGTACCCTTCTGGACATTGCAGCTCCTTCGAGTGTCCATCTTAACTGCTAGATTCTGCAGTTCTCTTAGCACAGAAGGAAAACCTGTAAAAAGAGAGAGCTGAAACTCGCCTTTGAGAAAGGGAGATAAGCGGGCAGAGGCTGGCCTTGTGGGGGTGGCCTGGATTCTTCAGAAGAAAGACCCTCCAGTGTCCTGAAAATAGGGTGACCAGATGTCCCGATTTTATAGGGACAGTCCCGTTTTTGGGGTCTTTTTCTTAAATAGGCTCCTATTACCCCCCACCCTCTGTCCCGATTTTTCACATTTGCTGTCTGGTCACCCTGCCTGAAAATGCCTCTCTCTCTCCTTCCCTTTGCCTCACTGGCCACAGTTAAGAGCAGGTTCCTATACTGAGATATAGACAAGTCAACTTTGCCCAGGGCAACTTGGGATAATCCAGGGTAGGTCTGAAACAGCATCCCCCAAAAGAAAGTGCAAACCTTGTAATAGCCCCTTAGCCCCTTTGCTTCCAGCACTTCTAATGAAGGTGCTGAAGGTAAAAAAATAATGAAGGATCCTACACTGGGACCCAAGGGCCTAGCTTCAGCCTCTCCCCACCCCAGCAAAGATGAGCTATCCTATCCCCATTGTCACTTTCATCCGAGCCCATAAGACTTTCATACCAATGGCGGGTGGTATCTCTCTATGTAGATTGAGGGCTTCTGGTGTTCTCTGCTAATCTCCTTTTAGCCCCTGCTTGCCTGGTGGTGAGCCCCCCTGTCAGTCTCTGAGCTAGTTAGACACCACCTGACATCTGGGACTTGTGGATGCTGCATATATGTTACCAGGTTTCAGAGTAGCAGCCGTGTTAGTCTGTATCCGCAAAAAGAACAGGAGTACTTGTGGCACCTTAGAGACTAACAAATTAAGGTGCCACAAGTACTCCTGTTCTTTATATGTTACCAGTGCGCCATACCAGGCCCTCTTGGGAGGAGTAAAGGAACGCAATTATTATTTGTTTGTTACCTCTTGGTGATATATCGAATAAGCTCTTCACAGGGGGGTGGAGTTGGGAGATCTGGCTTCTGTTCCAAGATCTGCCAGTGACTTGCCGTGTGATCTTGTGGATGTTACTTAACCGCTCAGTGTCTCAGTTTCTCCATCTGTAGCGAGAACACTCATGTACCTCCCAGGGAGATTGTAAGGCTTGGTACACTACAGAGGTGATAGGCTCTTTGGAGCAAGGACTTTATCCAACACAATGAGGCCTTGGTTGCTCTAGGCACTAGCACAATACAAACAGTAAATAATAACTAATCTCTGTCAAGTGTTTTCTTGGAATTGAAGATGCTGTAGATGTGCAAAATATTATTTTTGCAGAGGTCTGGTCCAATGTGGTAAATCCAGTGTTGCCAACTCTCATGATTTTATTGAGACTGTCTTGATAGTACTTTTCTTAAAGCGCCTGCTCCTGGAGTCTTGTGATTATGTGCGATTCTCAGCTTTCATTTTTTAAAAAAGGGAATTGTTTCTGGCCCTTCCGGTTGCAGAGAAAAACTTGAAGATGTGACCTGCTAACGGCTTAAAACCCAGAAAGCAAATGCAAAGAACCCTGAATTTATTATTTTTAAACCAATCTCATGATTTTTGGGAGTCTGATTCATGACTTTTGAATGCTTGGGGTTGGCCATACTGCATTGCTCAGATTCCTAAGCATGATTGTACAAAACTTCCAAGCAGAAGCTGTTTCATTAAACGAAAAGGCCAGGCACTTTTTCATTTTCACAGCAATAAGACAATCCCAAGCAAACTATGATTCACAAAGGAGTTCCTCTCAATTTTGTGTAGGAATATGTAATATTTGGGAGCAAGTAAAATGAACCAGAAAAATCTGCCATAGAAAAGTGGCCTTTAAAGCCAGTAGAAATATGTGGACATGACTATAGTATACACCAGAGATCAGGGTGGCCAACTTATGGCTTTTGATGTGTTCAGAGATGCTTTTAATATAAGGCTTATGATGATAGCAACTTAGTGGCAGTGGCTTATTTAATTTGACTAAGCACATTGCGAACATTAATGACTAAAAGTATCATACGAATGTGAGGTAGGTTACTATTGTCCCCACTTCACAGACAAGTAAACTGAGGCACACAGCAATTGGGACAGTGGCAGAACTGGAAAGAGTATCAAGTGTTTTGACACTTAGGGTTTAGTTGAAACATTACTATTTATTATTTGTACTGAGGTAGTAGCAAGGAGCCTGAGTCATAGACGAGGACCCTAATGTGCTTGGTGCTGTACAGATATAGAACAAGACAGTCCCTGTCCCAAAACCTCACTCTCTCTTGATTGAGGTGTGGGTGTGTAGACCAGCTCGACAAGGAAGTGGGAATGTTTTTAGGGAGCACACCGACCTTCCATCCCATCTCTCTCCTTTGGAGCATTAAGTACATCATGACTCAGATTCTGGGGAGCCCCGTACTGGTTATTGACAAAGGACACAGCCACAGACAATGAGAAAGGTAGAGTTTGTTTCCAGAGCCCTTTGTTATGCTGGTTTCATCTCATCCCATCTTAAGTCCCTGGGCGGTGTGTTCTCTGTACAAGAACGGAACCAGAAGCAGGAGCTGCACGACAGGGTCAAAGCTTCCTGGGAAATGGATGGGTTATTATGAACACCTGTACAGACTGCGCATCTTGGTCACCCCAGTAGATGTGCTTTTTAAAAACAAAAAACCTTCAATCTTCAAATGCCCAGCTGAGCAGGAAGCTGCCATGTGGTTCTGAGCTGGCAGAATCCATTGCCTAACCCTGCTTTTCTGCAATAATACGTGCCTACTGCGGGGCTAAAGCCAGCATTTTGTCATGGGCCACTTATCACATCCTGGAAACCAAAGCCAATGCCTAAGTCAGATGTGCGTTAGGGATGGGCCTGAGTCATGGACTTCAAATCTGAATGGAACTTCCTCCAAGCTCAGGGGGTGCTTGGATCTTGAGTTCAGCTTGAACGTAGGGATTGGCCTGAGACATAGCATTTGGTTCTAGCGGGCGGCTCTCCGGAGTTCACTGGGTACGTTCCAGTTTTGTGTCTTGATCAGAGCCGATAGCTGCTCTGTGTGCTTCAAAGTCACAGGGTGATGGGACGCTAAGGGCTCGATTCAGCCCCTTTAGCTATACAGAGCACCTTACTCCTTGGAGAGTGTGACTGTGTGTTACAGTGTTGGACCCAGTCCCTAAGGGTCTGTCTACACAGCAACTAGACACCCGCGGCGGGCCCATGCCAGCTGCCTCAGGCTTGCGGGCCTCGGGCTGCCGGGCTGTTTCATTGCTGTGTAGACTTCCAGGCTCAGGCCGGAGCCTAAGCTCTGGGACCCGCCCTCCTTGCAGGGTCCTAGAACCCAGGCGCCAGCAGGTGTCTAGTTGCTGTGTAGACATACTCTACATCACCCCCTGCCCATTGCTGAGTGCCCTCAACTCACATTGAGAGTAGAGGATGCTCAATTCAAGCCCTTAGCGGGGTTAATTTCAGTTAAGCCATTTTTAAACCCATTGCCTCTGCCGGCTGCTCCCTGGCAATGCACGCAGTTGTCTTTTGCGCTCATTAGGCAGGATAGGAGATGATTTCTTAGGGTCTGCCTTTGCCTTCGTTTGCATTCTAATTACGCACAGCACCGTTTTAGAATGGAAATGCTGACAGGCTGTACAATGTACAATTTCAGAATTTTCCCTCAGGGCTGTAGTCAGGATAAATGCTGTTATTAATATTGATGTGACAGGCTCGTATTGCTGCGGAGACATGACATCATGTTGACAGCTATGTGGCTTGTTTACAATATGGGAAGGTAACCAGCAGACTCTCAGAGATGGCTTGTTTAAGGAGACTTACTAATAGTCACTTTAAAAACTCAAGTATCAGAGGGATAGCCGTGTTAGTCTGGATCTATAAAAAGCAACAGAGAGTCCTGTGGCACCTTTAAGACTAACAGATGTATTGGAGCATAATCTTTCATGGGTGAATGCCCACTTCGTCGGATGCATGTGGGCATTCACCCACGAAAGATTATGCTCCAATACATCTGTTAGTCTTAAAGGTGCCACAGGACTCTCCGTTGCTTTTTAAAAACTCAGTAAGTGTCAGGCCATGAGCTGGAAGCTACACATTGCAGTAGGTTGGGGGGCATGTGGTTTTAAACATACCCACTTATTCTCTTGTTAGGGTCTCCCCAGGTTGTGAATTTTTCTCCATGTGATAGAATCAAGTTGCATAATCTTGATTTGGATTTCAAACATGGAAAGAACCCATCACCTTGGGACACTACAGGGGACTGATCCCTAGACCTTCAGAGCTAAGAGTATGAGTTGCTACAGCTTCACCTGAAGGTTGGCTGGGACTGGTAGTTGGCTTATATCTGTGTGGACTGTGTGCAGAGAGGGAGCCTAACACACACACAACAGCGGGGTACATCCATCCAAAGTTGAAGGTGTTTGGAATTGGTTCATTATGCATATACAGGCCATTGTCAAAATTAGAATCTGGATCCAGGTTCACCAGGTGGAACGTCTTCCCTGGTGCCTGGGGTACTTGGATAGAGGTTCTAGTTCTGACACCACTCTGGAGTGCCCGTCATAAGAGACCACCACTCAATTTGTTCACCCCTACTGAGATGCTAAGAGTTCCATGGGCTTTCGTAGAAGTGACTTGAAGTTCATTGGTGGCCGGCCAAGGGAGCTTGCACTGCCACTGTCTGTGCCGTGCACGTCCAGTGGATACAGAGAGGATTCCAGTCTCGAGAGCTATCAGCCCGAGACTTTTCAGAAGCCCTATATTTACTTTCAAAGTAAAACAACAACAAACACACACCCTCCAAACATGTATGCATCGGAAAATGTGTTTCACTATTTCGTACAGATGCATCTTTGTCTCAGTTTGAGCACTGCATTTACTATACTCTCTCTAGTGGTAAATAGCATCTGGTGCTTTTGTTCAAGCCTCAATCAATGGAGTTTTGCAGATTAATAACAACTGAGACTCTGGCCACGGTATATAATTAAACCCGTTATTAATTCATATTAAATGGATTATATGTTTGGGTTTTTCTTGCACACACACAGAAAGCTAATGGACCATCTCTATTCTCCACCAATGCCCAACAGTCACAAACAGCCCCAGCGTGATAGAGAAAAGTCTGAGATCTTCAGCCTACGTAGATCTGTTTAGCTCCCTTTGAGGATCTGGTCCTTCATATCTGTGAATGAAAATTTCTTCCACTTTAATAAAAATAATGATCAAGGTTTGGTCTACACACAGATTTTGTAGTATTTCAGCTAGGAGGGTGATTTTTTTACCAATATACTTATACCCGTACAACCCCTAGCGTGGAGTTATACTGTTGTAAAGACGCCGTACATTTTGTCTTTATGGGGAAATTGACTGGCATAGCATAGTTGAACAACTTTTCTGCCATAGCTATTCTGGAATAATGTACACACTGTATTTCAAAAGCAAACTGACTTTATTCTGGAATAATCACTCCACTTAGGAGGCAGAGGAAATATTCTGGAATGAAAGTGATTTTTTTCTGGAATGGAGGGCTCTCGCTGGGGGTGCAGGCTCTGGGATGGGGCTGGGGATGAGAGGTTTGGGGTGCAGGAGGGGGCTCAGGGCTGAGGTGCAGGAGGGGGTTTTGGGTGCAGGTCCCGGCGGCACTTTCTGCGGCTCTCAGGAAGCCGCCAGGTCTCTGCATCCCCTAGGTGCATGGACAGCCAGGGAGACTCTGCGCGCTGCCCTCGCACCTGCAGGTGCCACCCCCGCAGCTCCCATTGATTGCAGTTCCCAGCCAATGGGAGCTGCAGAGCAGGCACTAGGGGCGGGAGCAGTGTGCAGAGCCTCCGTGGCCGCCCATGCGCCTAGGGGCTGCTAGGACCTGCTGCCATGTCTGGCATTGGCGCAGAGCGAGGGCAGGCAGGGAGCCTGCCTTAGTCCCGGCCCCCATTGCGCCGCCAACTGGAGTTTTAATGGCCTGGTTGGTGGTGCCGACCGGAGCCACCAGGGTCCCTTTTTGACTGGGCGTAAAGCAGCACAGCTTCTGTGTGTAGACCAGGCCTTGGGTCCTTCCTTGACACGGTAGGAAGGCTTGCGTGTTCCAGTGACCCTGAAAGCAATGCCGGCGAGAGACTGAACTCCTAATAGGCCACCCATGCTGGACCGGTCAAAGGGCTGTGAGCAGGCGAAGAGCAGTCCACTGGCCCGCCGGGCTGGGGGCCGCGCGACAGGACAACAGCCTACCCTCATGACAAAGCTGAATTACAGCAACCCAGCAAGGTGCCCGTTCCGGGACGGCAGAGCCTTGTTCGTGTCCTTAGCGACGTCTGACGGCTCGGGGAAGGATTCCCATTCCGACGGCCTCAGATGCCCTTTGCTTCCCTCTGGCTGTGCTATAAATCTGCGCGCCTGGCTGTGTGTCTTGCGTCGGGAGAAGAATGTGGCTGTGCTCTTGGACAGCGTCGCCCGCCCGGCCCTCTCCTGGAGACGGTGGGGCTGTGATTGTAGGATAGCGTCGTCCTTTCTGTCGGCCCCACCGGCAAGCCTGTGCGGCTGTCTCGCTCAGCCTGGCCTGGCCTGTCTTCTTCCCCGCTAGACTCCAGGGGCGAACGCTTGGCTCTGCTGGCTCTGTGTATGTGTGTGTCTGTCTCTCTCTTGGTGAGGAGAAACGCATGCGTACAGCTCCCTGCTCCACTCCTCCACCAGCCTCGCTGCAGGAAACCAGCTGGCTGCTGCTGGCCTGCATCAGGGGAGCTGAGCGGGTTAAACCCTGGGCTTGGGGGGGGGGGAGAGACATCTCAGGGTGAGAAGTGTGAATTCCTCACAGTCTGTCTGACAGCTATAAAACCGACTAAAGCTGACTTGGGAAAGCCACTAGGCAGCTCCTCCTCGCTGGAAACCCAGGCTCTTTGGCTGCCCTTTGAAGTTTGAGGAGAGAGAGAGAGAGAGGGAGGGAGAGAGAGAGAGAGAGAGTTTGTGTGTCTGCAGCTCCTGCTCCTCCTTTTGCTGCTGCTGCTGCTGTTGCTGCTACTCACTCTTCCCCCCACACACAAGCCTTTGCACCTGGTGTCTGGAGCATCTTCAGCCTTAAAACAAACCCCTTGCACCTTGCTGGCACTTCCCAGTTTTTCAAGGTATGGCTTATTTATTGTACTTTCATGGCAATGATACACAAGTTTTTAAATATATTGATTTAGAGGAAGAAGAAGAAAAAAATGAAACCAAAATATGAAAAGACAACCCTCTTCCCCCCCCCCAAACCAAGCAAAAACTTGTTGAAGTGCCAGAAAAGTAACCAGCCCCTTTAGGTTCAGAGAGGCTGGTTTCCCCACCTGGATTCCTCGCTTTGGAGCTAGGTTAGACTTTGTTGGAGTCATGTTATGTGTCAGGAGACAGTTATATAACCTTGTAGAATTATTGGATGGGAAAGATGTTAAAGCTGTCTCTCTCTGCTTTGCCATTAGGACACTGCATTTCTCTCCTGTCCATAGACTCATTGATTGTCCTTCAGTTTTTGATAGGTTTTTATTTTAGCTGGGGTTTTCTCTCCTACTCTGCTCCCCTAAAGATTCGGTTTATTTTTTTGACTGAACAAAGGATAACCCCATAGCAAGTTGTTTTATTGGCTTTGGACCAGCAGTGTCTGGAAGTCTTAATGAAAACCAAGTGTAAGGCAAGTCTCAGCCACCTGTCCCCGGGACACACAGCCAAGAACTCTGGGCTTCAATTAATCAGTGGACTCAGCTTTGGAAACCATCTTCAGAATATTAAGTCAATACATGGGGCGGGGGAGCAGGGGAGGAGAAATAAGAAAACTAACTGATGATCCCGTTAAATCAGACACCAGCCAAATTTGTGGTGACTTTACCCCTAGGGCCACCTTCCTAAAACTGCTACAAAAGCTCAGATGGGGAAATGGGGAGAGTATTCAAGGGGTGGAAGAGACACTTTTATGCTCCAGACCTGATTGCAATCTTTCCCCCCCTCTCCCCATGGGCAGTCTAGGTCTCACTTACCTTCCCACTTTATTGAATATTTACTTTTTAAGGGAAGTCTAGTGTAGGAGAGAGGTTTTTCCTTTCAAACATGTGGTGCTTTGATTGCCTTGAAACATGATTTCCTGAACTTGCTCATCTCTGTCTCCCACAGTGGGGGTTCCACTTCACTCTAAAATGGACTAGGGTATTGTACTGCATTTTCTTTAAAGTCATGTCATTCTGGGTTGCTGGGTTTTCTTTTACCCTTCCTTCCTTCCAGAGATGCTGTAGGGGACAGAAAGGAAAGGCTGACATTTGTGATTTTAACTTTGGAGGATTTCTTTGCTATAGGAACAGACTTTTCCATCCGCAGGAACTAGCATAGAACAAGAGGAACTGCTATTGAAAAAAGGAAAAATAAGGGCTGTCAATTGTAATTCCTTTGTCATTTTAATTATTGAGTGACAGTAGCAGAAAATATTCAGATGATCTTGCTTTTTAAATGTCCAGCCATTTCTGCTTCTTCAATGTTTCCTGCACAGCATTTGCAACTCTTCACTCAACTTTTAAAAGCACCAACATGCTCTACATTTTGGCTAATTCTCTTGCTGTCAAGTGCTTTCATGCAATTCTTTCAGAACCAGATCTTCAGCTGGTGTAAATCGATGTGACTCCATTGTCTTCAGTGGACACAAGCTGGTGATGGAGGGACCAAGAAGTGAAAATAAATTAGACTGACTGCCCCATTGAGAGGAGACATTGATCTCAAATGGAGCTACGTCGATTTACGCCCGTTCAACATCTGCCCCTATATTTTCTTTTAATTAATTAACTGTATAGCAATTATGGCCATTGTAAAAGTCCATCAGTCCTTTTTACAAGGGAGTGGTTCTTGCCAGTAAACAAATCCTTATTCTTATTTCTGATCACGGTTATTTTGCCTTTTGGTGCTGACACAATAAAACAGGCTAGCTGACGCTGTGCCTTCTATCTAGCCCAAAGCGCAGTGGCTCTGACACGGTAGTGTGGATCTCATCGCTAAAAATCTGCCGCTAATGAAATTACACCAGCGTTTTGAATGGCATACATTTGGGCCTGTTGCTTTACAGAATGAAAATAATCAAATGGCGCTGGAGCAGCATCTTCATCTGTGAAAGTTCTCACCTGAAGGGGACCCTGGCCATTGTCCTCTTTGTAGGAAACATTGCCTTTGTGATATCTCAGGTAAGTGTACCAACTTGGCAGGTAAAATGCTGGTGCTGAAAGGATAGCTCCGTGTTTACCTGGCAGACTGGTTTCTGAGCTCACAAAGGGAAATAGGCATGTCCCATTGAGCCCAGGTATTCTCCAGCACACACATCTTATTTTGACGCTGTGTTTTGGAATCTGCAAGCAAAGACTCTTAAACATATGCGTTAGTTATTCCACTGGCAGGTTTTCCTTCTGCAACTTGGGTCTCATTAAGAGGGAATCTCACCTTATCCACAGTGTTTACATAAAATGACACATAATTTTGCATGTTCGTTAGGTGGAACAGTTCATTCTCCCCGGTTCTTGGTCAGTTGCTAGATTTTTGGATTCCTTTTCATAGAACGTCCTTATCCTTTCTCAAGAAACACAGAATTTATCGAGCTCCGTAGCCAGGAGAGTGGATGGAAACATAACCCCCCAATGAAAAATTAATCTTCTAGCCCCCACGGAGATGATAAATCCTATGTTTATTGAGAAAGACACTTGCTCTGCATGTGTGGGTGCAGAGTGGCAATCCATTAAGATCCCAGAGTCAGCCATAGGGATGGGTGTGGATGAGCGGGAATGGTGGCAGAACCATTGCTAGCATTCTCTACTGCTGCTCCCCGATGGAAGCAGTGTGCATCACCCCAGCACCTGTTAACAGCAGTGTCATCAAAGGAAAGCTGGGGCCAGGGAACATCTCCCAAAGTGTCAGGCCATGCACCGAAACTGGATGCATTAAGTGCACCCACAGCCTTTGTAGCATCCAGGGAGATGGTTGAGAAGAGATTTTCTGTTCTCTCTTCTACTTCACCACCCATGCATCCGCACAAGGCAGGCGAGGGTTTTGCTTTGGGTTGGGAAGGTGCTGTTCCCATTGCTTTTGTAATTAAACCGAAGAACTGCTATATCGGGTCAGACCAATGGTCCATCTAGCTCAGTACTCTGTTTCCGACAGGGGCCAGTACCGGAACTTCAGGGGGGTGTACACAACAGGCCAGTTGGAGTGATCCACCCCTGCCTTCCACTCACAGCTTCTGGTAATCAGAGGTTTAGGGTTGCCCTGGAGCATGGGGTCCCATCCTTATCATCTTAGCTAATATCCATTGGTGGACCTATCCTCCATGAACTTACCTATTCTTTTTTGAACCCAGTTATACTTTTGACCTTCACCACATCCCGTGGCAATGAGTTCCACAGGTTAGTTGTGCGTTGTATGAAAAAGTACTTCCTCTTGTTTATATTATACCTGCTGCCTATTCATGTCATTAGGTGACCCCTGGTTTTTATATTGTGGGAAAGAGTAAATAACACTTTTCCCCCACATCATTCATGATTTTGTAGATCTCTGGCATATCCCCCCTTAGTGATCTCGTTTCAAAGATGAGCAACCCTAATCCTTTTAGTCTCTCCTTGTATGGAAGCCATTCCATACCCGTTGATCAACCTAACTCTTCAACATCCTGCGTTTGAATTTAGTGTGGACCAAGGATCAGAATGTACTGAAGAGTTAAGGGTACTGTCTTCATCTGGGAGGTTTTGGGGCCCCTCCTGACTCCATCACACCTCCCATTTTAAGTTAATGGGAATTCTGACTGATTGAGGACTGAAGGGGAAAACCTATGCCTCTGGGAAGTGGGTGGGGGAGGTGTAGAAGTTGCATAAATCCCTGGATTAGAGCTGGTTGAAAATTTTCTGACAGAACAGTTTTCCATTGGAAAATGCTGATTCCACAAAAATGTTTTGCAGGAATGCGTCGATTTCAACAAAATTTCATTTAAAAAAAATCAAAATGATTCATTTTAATGGGGTCAAAACATTTAATTTCAGTCTTATTGAAATGTTTCATTTTGATTTTTTGTTTCAAAATTACTTTTGCATTCTGAAATTTATTATATTATATTATATTATATTATATTTATTAAGTAAAAATAAAAATGAAATTGTTAGACTGACCTGAAACACATTTTTTCAGAAAATATCACGTCATGGGAGTTTCTGAATGTTGACGTTTCGTTCCAATTTGGAACAAAAACACATTTTGAAATTGTGGAATTTCCCACGAGACGGCACTTCCAGTTCCTGCACAGCTCTACCCCCATTGTAGTGGGAAATGCTGTGTCTCTTCTGTGTATAGGGGTCCATGCCATGGAGAAGCCACTCAGGTAGACTCCTCATCCCCTCTGCACTGTGATTCTGTGCACGAGTGTGCAGCATGGGGTGGGTTGAGGAGAACGTGGCCTGTGAGCTGCATGGATCCACCACATGGTGGAGCTGCGCGGCAGGCTGCAGTTACAGCTACCATTATGCTTGGATACTATGGTGATGGGTGCTATAGAAAACCCCAAGATAGGGAAGTTCTACAGGCAGACTGTTCAGGGTCTCTATGCCCTGTTCCACAGTTGGAGGGTGATCCCATTCCCCTAATACTCTCACCTTTCCCACACTCAAAGCCCTCTCGCTTGGGCTTTGCCCCAGAGGATCCAGTTTTGGCCCTGAGTGGGGTCTGCTGTCTTGGGGCCTGGTATCTCTGAGTGCAGAACTCCTAGTCATGCTAACTCGGCAGTGTAAATGTTTAACGCCTCTTCTCTTCTGAACATGAATGCCCGGCATTGCGAATAGGATAACGCACAGACGTCAAACAGCCTCGAAGAAGGAGCAGATGTCACGGCATACTGGTGGGGGGAGTGGACCAAATGGACAGCATGCACAAGAACCTGTGGGGGAGGTGTCAAATCCCAGGAAAGGCACTGCCTTCGGCAGAGGTACTGTCAGAATAATTAAGTGACACACGTGTACTACATGGACAGAAAATTGTAACACCATCTACCTGACCTGTTAGGCAAACTGCACAAAATTCTGCTCTCGGTCACATTCTGGCAACCCCACTGAAATCTATGGATATTAGCCTTTGGATCCCAGAGGTGAATTTGGTCCTGTAAATTACACCATAGTAAATGTGTCATTGGTGAAATGTGCTGGATTGAAAGCCCTGGAGAATGACCATCTACGTCTGTCCATAGAACAGGGACACACACACACGTGCTGTCGTGCTCCACTCCTGAGCAGGAAGGGCCCCCTCCGAGGGGGAGAAGGCTGTCACCTTGCTCTCTCCATTCAATGAACCTGCAGCCTTTCTGCTCGTGCAACCAAATAGAGTGTCTGTCAGTGCCAGTGAGACTGGGTGTTTTTATGATGTGGATGTTTGTCTTCTAGAAGCTGGGCTAAAACCACCATCTCATTCCTCTCAAGCCACTAAATTAATAGAGTCATAGATTTTAGAGCCATAAGGGACCATTAGATCATCTGTCTCACCCCCTGTATAACACAAGTCATGGAATTTCATGAAGTTATTCCTGTATATGCTCAATAACTTGTGCTTGACTAAAGCATATAATCCTGAAAAAGATCTATCTATCTATCTATCTATCTATCTATCTATCTATCTATCTATCTATCTATCTATCTATCTATCTATCTATCTATCTATCTATCTAATCACATTTCATGTCTAAATAGAGTAATTAACAAAAATTCTGTGAAAAGAACAGGAGTACTTCTGGCTCCTAAGGTCTGGTCTATACTACCCGCCTGAATCGGCGGGTAGAAATCGACCTCTCGGGGATCGATTTATCGTGTCCCGTCGGGACGCGACAATCGATCCCCGAATCGGCGCTCTAACTCCACCAGCGGAGGTGGTAGTAAGCGCCGCCGACAAAAAGCGGCAGAAGTCGATTTTGCCACCGTCCTCACAACGGGGTAAGTCGGCTGCAATACGTCGAATTCAGCTACGCTATTCACGTAGCTGAATTTGCGTATCTTAAATCGACTCCCCGCTGTAGTGTAGATGTTTAGAGACTAACAAGTACTCCTGTTCTTTTTGCTGATACAGACTAACACGGCTGCTACTCTGAAACCTGTCAAAAATTCTGTGGTGGCTTGAACTGTAACTTAACAGTTAAATAGAAGCCTATTCCTGCACCCACTGAAATAGATTGCCTTTGGGGCGAAGACTGGCTGTCTTTTTAGTAAATGTTCATAGCACCTATCACAGTGGGGCCCTAGCACACTGGAGCCTCTGGGTGCTACCGTAATAAACTTAATAAGCAATGATAGTAATTGAAGTAAATGGCATCATGGTTTAAGGCATTGCCACTATTTACGGGAACCCCTACAAAAGACAGGGAATGTAGATTTTGTTTGTCAGAGATTCTAACCATCATTTCTTTATTCAGAAGAAAGTCAGTGAGTGGGCTTGCTAACAAAACTTGCACTGGGACATCCAAAAGATACCAGCTCTGCAAAGTACAAGTAAGAATATTCTTTTCTCATTGGAAATGTTCTGAATAATATATTTTTAATCCGGATCCCTTAATACAACAGTATTTCTGGGTAGCTGGGAAACTCACAGGCATTCATCTTGCCACATGTCCAAAACCAAGTGACTGTATTTTGATTCTTGGCTTTTCGATGGCTCCCATCACTGCAGGATTTGAACACCTCACAGAACCCCTTTGTGGTAGGGAAGCGGCATTGTCCCCCATTTGACAGATAGGGGATTGAGGCATAGAAAGATGAAGTGACTTGGCCTCATTTGCAGAGTAAGCCTGTAGAAGAGCTGGAAACAGAACTCAGTTCAGCATCTTAGCCAGTTATAGCCCGTGGTTGGTGGTAGCAGCTGCACCCTATAAGTGGGGATTTTGGTTGGTGGAACTGCCTCTTTCCTTGCCCACGGGTTGTAGGACCACAGAGAAAGTTTCAAGCAGTGCCTGCACAGCCTCCCTACTCCCCCGCAGCAGAACTGCCCCAGCACCGCTGTGTGTCAGGTGCTCTGATGACAACTCCGGTGGGAGCAGAAGGAGCCGAGCTACCTTGCAGAAGGCACTCAGCACTTTGCAGTACTAGGCCCTTTAAGACATAGGTAGCAGCCAGGCTCCATGGACTGGAGCAGGCCGTGAAATGCTAATTGTGGAAGCGGCCAGTTGAGGTGTGCCAGAAACCTTTACTGCGTTTTGTTTTCATCAGGATATTAATGTATCCCATTCTAGGAGTGCCCTCCCACCGGAAGGAGCTTTCGAGAGGAACAGTGTTCATCATTTAACTCCCATGTGTATAACGGAAGAACGTATCAATGGAAACCTTTATATCCTGGTAACAAGACATTCTTTGTGTGTTCTATAACGCTTAGCCAAAATATTTGGATCGTTACAATGCTGTATTCTTCAGGAAGATTCAGGGACACCACCTGCCCAGGCTCACAGGAGCATTCGGCAGCCACAAAGCACTTGTAAAAAAAGAAAAATTACAAATTAGCTGAAAGGCTGGATCCTGCAGTCCTCTCTCGGGCAACACGCCCATTGACTTCGGTGACTCTGGACTTGCAGCTTGAGTGTTAAAGATCTAATAGACGAGAGAACATGGAGAGATGGACTGTTTCAGCCATTAGAAGCTGGTTTGCCCAAGCAAAATGTCCAATGAAGAGTTCAGTGTGGCCATGGAACTGACTCATTTCATTTCAGTGACATTTGGTCACACACACATATCACCTCTGTAAATAGCTCTCTGTTTTATCGAGTGTCACTGAAATGAAACAAGTCAATTCAATGGTTATATAGGATAAACCTGTTTAAATTGCCTGTGTGACCTTGGAGCCTACATCCCATATTCAGAAATGACTCAGGCACTTAGCTATAGATTTTTCCATCAAACTTTGGCTCCTAAGGACCAGATTTTTAAAGGTTTTTATTTAGGCAGCTAGAGATGCAGACAGGACTGAGTGGGATTTTCAAAAGCATCTAGGCATTAACTCCCATTGACTTCAATGAGAGTTAGGCACTTCTGAAAATTCCACAAAGTTCCCTATCTGCATCTTTAGTTGCCTGGATAGCTTTGAAAATGATCTTTGACAATCTGGCCCCGAGTGCCTAAGGCTCAGATTTTTAAAGGTATTTAGTTGTGGTTGCGCTCAGCATTGCAATGCCTAACTGATTTAGGAGTCTAAATCTCATTTTCAAAATAAGAGTTAGGCTCCTAAATCAGTCAGGCATTGCAACACTGAATATGGCAACACCTAAATACCTTTAACAGCCTGGGTCTAAGTCTCTTTTGAAAATGGGAGTTCGCATCCCAAGGTGCTTTTGAAAATTTTACCCATCATGACTGGGCTTTGTCTGGGGGTGCCAGGAGAACCCTTGTGTCACTCTGTGCAAGAGCCAGGGACATTCAGGGGAGCATTGGGAGCGCTTGCATCACCCTAATGGGGGCAGGGAGGAGGTGGAGCCAGAAACCTGCCACTCCTTTTACATTAAGAGTGGAGCAAGATGCACCATCCAAAAAGAAGGTGCTGCCTGCAGACCTGTACATAGCAGGGAGCACTGGTGCCTCATGCCTTCTCTTTGTCTCTCCTACAGTGATACAAGTCCATGGTGCACCCCATCCCCTGTCCAGGTCAGGCCTGTCTGGTAGAATGTGGCCCATAATATGAAGGTGGATAAATGATTCATAATCAATCATTTCTTTAGCCTCTTTTCTGTGGCCAGGTGGAAATTTCCACAAATATATTCACTATTGGAAATTATTCACTGGATAGTTTCAGTGAATAATTCTTGATCTGTAGCTGATATGCGAGCAGCTCATTGTGAGATTCTGAAAAAGGCTATTTTGAAATTCATGCTGTTGTAATGGGACATATAGGCCAGCTGGTATATTTCTGTTCCCTGACTAGTTGAGTTTAACTCTTAGAATCAGGTTTCTGGAGCAAACATGAATTTGCAATTTGCTTTCTGTGAATATTCTTCAATATCCACTTAAAATTCACTGTTTCAGTGAATGTTCCTGCCAGTGGATTTAGCCACCTGAATATCGGTGGAAAGCAAATGCAGTGGGGGGAGGGGAGTGGGGGTGAACACAGCCCAAATGAGTTAATTAACAAATTCAAATTAAAACGCGTCAAAGAGTTTGCAGTGCTTGTCTGTATACAGCTGTAAATCTTATGTTATCTCTGTGTTAGTCTACCTATTTAATCTCCATAGATATAAAAGTATATTTTAATATATATAGTTATTAGATATATAACGTGTATACGTATGACATAGCTATATATCAGGTATAGATATATTTAAGCACACATTTGTATTATACTGCAACCCCTTACATGGGTGAGTAGTCCTTACTCCTGCAAGTAATCCCATGGACTGATGTTAGCTCTATAGTTTATAAATACACAGATTTTTCAAAGCTGCCTTGGAGATGCCCATCCGCTAAGCAGCTTTGAAAATTCTCAGCCCTAATGTATATATAATTGATAACATTAGTGCATGGTATGACGTGCAGGAGTTAAGGACCACTTCCCAGTGCAAGGATTTGCAATGCTGGGCCTGTCCTGCTCTCAGAACTGCAATCCCTAATCTGGCTTCCAAACCCTGAAGATGGTAGCTCCTGAAATGTGGCTAACCGTGCAGTTCATCATACCATTGATGTTGTTATCTCTCTTAGCAGACATTAGTTGACATTGGTAGGATGAATGATTGTGTTTCTCCTGTTTTGAATCTATGTTTATATCCTTTCCCCTTAGATGACTATGTTCACATTTCTAGCAAGCCCTGTGACCTCCATTGCACCACTGTGGATGGTCAGAGACAGTTAATGGTTCAGGCTCGGGATGGAACATCCTGCAAATACACTGATTTCCGAGGGGTTTGCGTGTCTGGAAAATGTGAGGTTGTTAAACATTATAGCAAAAATATTGTCAGTAGCATTCAGAAAATTACAATGGGTGCAATATTTGCCTGGCCCTCAATACTCTATTTACCATTTTTCTAGCCAATTGGATGTGATGGGATTCTATTTTCCACCCACATGTTGGATAAATGTGGGGTTTGCCAAGGGGATGGGAGTAGCTGCACTCATGTAACTGGGAGTTACAGAAAAGGAAATTCTCATCTCGGTAAGACTTTACATTACCCTTTCCCATATTTATAGCGTATGTCTTTTAACGTAGCTTTTTTGATACATTAGTTTCAGTTTCAAAATACTACCAAATGCCCTGTTGTTTTCTGGGTTTCTTTCCTTTTTTCATGTTCTGTCTTTTCTTAAGACTGTCACTCTTATGTTTTAGGACAGGGGAAACCCTTCTTTTAAAGGATACAGGATTGAGAATTACACTGATCCAAACTCTGGGCCTCATTACACTGAATCTTGGAGCAGCAGAGTTATACAAATGGACCAATCTCAGTTTTAAGGTTTTATTTCTAGCTACCACTAAAGCGAGGAATAAAGGCTTTACCACAATGGGAAGCTAGGATACCTTTGAAAAACTAGGATTCCCGGAGTTAGTACAGCATAAAGCATTAGAGCCTAATTCTTCTTTCACTTACGCTGGTGCAAATTAGGAATAACTCCATTAAAATCAATGGTTGACATCTTCAGTTGGTGTGAATCAGCACAGCTCTATTGACTTCAGTGGAGCTACACCAATTTACACCTGCTGAGGATGTGGTCCGGCAGTTACACTGGTATCAAATCAATGTAAGTGAGAGGAGAATCAGGCTCGTCATCCTAAACAATGGTGGCTCCTGAGTGACCAGCCAAGAAATGCACCAATGTCCAACTACCAGGCTAGCTGCTGTAGCTAATAAAAGTTTTCAAATAGCCCTTCTTACAACAGTTCATTGTATTTGATCTGCAACCTACAGACTTTAGATGCAGTTATGAAGATCTCAAACACTCATATATTACCCTTAACACTTTTGAGGCTTTCTCCCTTCTAATCTACCTTCTCCACATCACAGGGTAGCAGTTCGGTACTTCTGAGGCCGTTTTCAAGATCATATTTCAGACTATTTCAAGAAAATAATTCTAGGAACCTAGGATTTTTTCCATACTGGATCTGATAACTAGTTCATTTAGCCCGATATCCTGATTCCAGTAGTGGGCAGCGGGGGTGTCTTTTCAGAAGAATTCTGGCGGGTCGTAAAGTTGTGTTAGCATGGAGAACTTTACGTGGGATTGTATTCTAGCTTGGAAAGTCAGTGCGGGAGGGTGGAACATACAGGGTCTGTGGGGGGCAACTGCTGCTCTAACCCCATAGCAAATGGCAGCCCTAATGATCAGTACTTGATGCTTCTAAATAAGGTATAACCCTCCCCACCCCCATAATATTCATAGACAAGTGTGCCTGGATCTATATGGAAAAATAATTTCTTCCTGTCCAATATGAGGATCATTTTACACATTGATGAATGTGATTTGATTTTCCTTTTCTTAGTGTGTATAACTGTAAATCTTATTATTGGTCATAACATTATTCTGATTTAATTGCATGAGAAATATAAATGGGGTGAACAGTAGGACACAAACTATGGGTTCAAAAATACTGTTAGTATTTTCCTTAGTGCAATCAACACAATTGGAGCTACATTATAAGGCAAACGGATGCTGGTTTACAAATAGTTTTCAAGATCAGTCTCAGTGTGTGAAGGTCCAGTAAAATGTGCCTTTGGGTCTGTCTCCACTGCAGCCATGTCTTCATTGCTATTATTATTTAAGCTAACGAGACCAAAGATAGCTTGCATATGTGTACATGTGCTGCAGTCACATCTCTGATTGCAGTGGAGACAGACTCTTAGTCAGAGATTGTGGGCGAGATCCTCAACTGGTGCAAACTGATGTCGCTCTGTTTAAGTTGATGAAGTAATGTCAGGTTACTGCTATGGTGGTTTTCACCCCTGGAAAAAGAAGCAGGAAAGCTACCTTATATGGATGGACGTTATAAGTAATATGATGGTTATTAATGTCTATCATTTAAAAAATGTAATTGGGAAGGATCAAATGTTCAGAAAGCCATCTTTCCTGAAAAGTGGCCAATCTTGATTCTTGAACTCATCTTTGTTCATATTATCGGTTACAAGGTTTTCCTTTCATTAATGTATAGTTTTCCATAGGCTATTCTCTGGTAACGCACATTCCTGCTGGAGCCAGAGATATCCAGATAGTAGAACGGAAAAAATCGGCAGATGTTTTGGGTGCGTATAACCTCTTGGTACTTCGCTAAAAATTGTGTGTGTGTGTATTCATTTTTTCTTTGCAAGTAAACGCATTTGTTGAGAATACATTTGCAGACATGGACCAAATCCTCAACTGGTGTAACTCGTCATAGCTCTGTTGAAGTTAATGGAGCTACACTGATTTACACCCGCTGAGTATCTGGCCCAGGCAGTTGCTTGAACTCTGAACCATTGAACAATGTATATTACTGTTGTTGCAGAAAATTGTAACAGAGGCACGTCCTTGATCTCAAATAATTGCCGTGCACCTTCATTTCTTTCTTGATCCCATGGAATTTCTGCATTTCAGTGAAAGTACATTGGCTACAACATGCACTCAGTAAAAAGCAAATATGACTTAGATGTTTGCCTCGTTGATATTGTGGTGGAAGGTGGCTAATGCCCATGACTGAATGCGGGTTTCAGATCGGTACAGGAATTGGATGGTGTGGGCAAATTGACTCTGCTCAAGTGACTCACACATATGCTTCAGCTAATGTCAGGTTCTGATGCTGCCTTCAAGCTCCATGGTTATTAGAACCATGGCTTAGGTGGCAAGATTTCCATGTGCCAAGAGAAGGATAATCTGTTTCATTTTCTAAAAAATGGAACTCCTGGTGCACAGAGTCATGAAACACAACCAGTTTGTCTACAGCAAGTGAAACCTTTATTATTTTAACATGCATATTGGGGCCAAAAGGCTACATTCAGGTTGGGCCCCCTTGGCGAGGCCCAGTACAAACATGTAATAAATGACTGTCCCTGCTTTTTACAGTCTTGCACACGTGCACAAAATACTGATGTGGAAATAAAATAACAATGGCAATAAACTTATTATGATATTGATAATGCTGACCTTTGTAAAGCACTTTGAGGTCTATGGATGAAAAACACTATATATGAGATCGGTATTATTGTTATTGCTTATTATTGTAAAATAAATGTTCATTGTGATATTAATGATGTTGAAGATATTATTATAAAACAAATATAATAACCTAAGTAAATGTCAGATATTATCATCATCCAGGAAATAAAGATACTTGAACTGTGTATGAGAAGCAAATAGCAAATAGCAACGATTAAGACATAATCAGTTTAATCTGAAGCAAGGGAGATTTGGGGTTAGATAGTAGGAAAAACTTTCTAACTATAAAGATAGTTAAGTACTGGAAATAGGTTAAAATGGAGGTTGTGGCATCTCTGTCCTTGGGAAGTTTTTAAGAACAGGTTCGTTAGACAAACACCCATCAGGGATTATCTAGGTAGACTTGGTCCTGCCTCAGCACAGGGGACTGGACTAGATGACCTCTTGAGGTCCCTTCCAACCCAACATTTCTGTGATTGCCTATTTCTTTTTCATTAGCTGAAGCTGATTACCTGCTCTCTCTGTCTTTTTAAGCTGTTGCAGATGAAGCTGGATACTATTTTTTCAATGGGAATTACAAAGTCGACAGCCCAAAGAACTTCAACATTGCAGGCACGGTGTTCAAGTACAGGCGGCCTATGGATGTTTATGAGACTGGCATAGAATATATCGTCGCCCAGGGGCCGACTAATCAAGGCTTGAATATAATGGTGTGCGCTGGCTTTTTATATTTGCAGGGATAGGAATTGCAGGAAGAGAACAGTTGAATCCTACTGATATGTTTCCTCTCGTGTGTTTCTTAACCACATTCGTACTGGTGGTCACATCCTCTGGATGCAGTCCCAGTAGCTGAGCTACATGCTGGGGATCTTTACAGGTGGTGCTTGAATTACAGGTGGGGGTGGGAAGCAGGGCCGGCTCCAGGCACCAGCCTGGCAAGCAGGTGCTTGGGGCGGCCGCTCCGGAGAGGGGCGGCACGTCCAGATATTCGGCGGCAATTCGGCGGACGGTCCCTCACTCCCGCTGGGAGCAAAGGACCTCCCACTGAATTGCCGCCGCAGATCGCGTTTTTTTTTTTTTTTTTTTTGGCTGCTTGGGGTGGCCAAAACCCTGGAGCCGGCCCTGGTGGGAAGCACCCTTCTCACAAATGTTGAAATTAAAGCAAGCCACTTGACAGTCAAGGCCCTCCTATTTCCCCCCTATAATTTGAACACTGTCCACAGGGCTTGGGAGGAAGTTTTCCTCTCCCCGGCCATAAAACAGCAGCTACTCCATGACTGCAGAGTGGCTTCTTTGCTGCTAATGCAGACATTTCCCCACTGAGTTTTCTAGCTGTGGCAAAAAATGCAATTCAGGGAGGAGCCTGTTGGAACATGACAAGCAAGGAGAGGTGAGGCAGGTCAGAACCAGATTCTCCTCTGGTATTGGATTGATAAGGCCGCAGGGAGCAGAGGTACAAGCAGCCTGCAACTTGCACTTTACATGGTAGCCCCCAGAGCAGCCCTTGATGGGGTGGGGTTGGACAGCTGAGAGTTGCATTGATTTGATGGCTCCCTGGGGCAGCCCCCTAAGGAATTTGGAAAGTTTCCCCTTGCCGTGGATGAACATCCCACTCAGTAAACTTACTCCCCACAGGGAAAGAGGATCTTGGGGGTGAGCCTGGCCCCATGTTGCTAACTAACACATTGTTTTACTGGCATCACCAGTTCAGAGAGAACACGGGAGCCTTTCAGAGGCAGATCTGGCTTTAATGAATGCTGGTTTATTAAATTATCATTTTGGATGGATGACAAGCCTGGGCATTTTGGGTGTGTGGGGGGGTTGTCTGTTCTTCTCCTTGGCATTAGTATCTCAGTCAACTGAAAAAGAGAAGACAATTGGGCCGTCAAACAAAAAACTGCCCAAATCTTAAAACACAATATTACTGCTATTATGGGTTTCACTGCAAGGAAAGGAAAGAAATTCATCCCTATGCAGAGAACCTGCACACCGGCCATGCATCCCTTAAATGGGCCTCTTTACGGGGTGAATTTCACCCTCTGAGCCAAATTCTGTCCTGGGTTCCCTATACATGGCTTGCATTGAAGACACTGGAAGCCCCTTTATATCTCAGGGAAATGATTAGCAAATAGCCATGGGACGGCTGGTGCCTTGAGAATTTTCTCCAGCACCGCATTATCAGATGTTTCTTTTCTTTTCTTTTTTTTTCCAGAAGGGATGATGGTAACAGTAATGATGGATTTCAAGGTCTGTGCAGCTTTTTCTTCAGTCCCTCAGGGGTTAAATGAGACTTAAATGGTGCACTGCCTTTGTAGCAGCCCTCTGCACAGGGGGGAATTCCCCCCACTTCTGTGGGTTTTGCAATGATCAGAATTGCGGAATGACTAATTCATAGCATGTAATTCATTGGGCAGACTGAGCTTTTGTTTTCTGTTGGCCAATTGTCTGTGGTCAGCTGATGATTTTTTTCAGAATGATTCATTATTACCAAAGTCTTTCCCCACACCTTTCATGCGAAGATCTCCAAGCGCGGGAGAGAAAAAAATTGTAAAGTATCATTATCCCCATTTTACAGACTGGGTGAATGAGGCACAGAGGGGATAAGTGGCTTGCCCAAGTCCTTACCGTCAGTCGGTGGAAGAGCTAGGACTAGGACCTAGATTTCCCAATCTAGTGCTGTATCCACTGGGCAACACTGCCAAATAATTTATGATAACTTTCTGTGGTGCCAGTTACAATAGATATATGATATGACCTCAATCCCTAATGATATGGCAAAAGGCACATTAAAAATGGATAAATAGGTACTAACCAGCAGCCATTTTGAGACAATAAGGCAAAATGTAGAATTCTATGCCAAAAATACATTACATCTTGGTTAACAGTAATTTAATTTGCTTTCTTTAGGTATGGAACCAAAACGGCAAGAACCCATCCATAACATTTGAATATACTCTTCTAAGGAAGCCACATTCAAAAATTATTCAGCCTATCTACTACACCTTTTCTGAATCCGAGAGCGAGGAGAGCAGAGAGTTCGATGGAGAAGTGCCTTTGGGGTTTAGCCAGCGCAATGCCAGCTACTTCGGGAAACTCTCCAGGGAAAGGATAGATCTGGCGAACCAGGTGTTTGGGAGGCAGGACACTGAGGAAGACCTGAACTTGAGCAAAGGTCAGGAAACCAATGAAGTTTATGAAAGAGCAGAAGCAATTGACTGTGAACCTAAACTGAAGGGCAAACAACCCAAAGGTAAGGAGGAGACCCGGACTTTGCAATGCTGCTTTTCTGAGTTTTTGTTGAGACAAGTTCTGCTTCCTTGGTTAATTTTTTTGGAATCCTGGGAGGGCTCGTACAAATGTCTCTGCTTATCCATCCTCTTTGCCTGGAGGGGGTCTGGTTTCTGGCTGGGCTGTAGGGATGGCTGCAGTTGCACATCCCAGCCGCAGGAGGCCATGGCAGTGTTTGCTTTGCAGGCTGCCTTTCTATCTCCCTCTTCCCAATGTCAGGAGGCAGCTGCAGTAGGCTCTTCCCCCAGTCCTCTCCCCAGTACCTTCCTACACCCACCCAGAACCCCTCTACTCCCACCCAACCCAGCACCCCTCTCCTCCCACCCAACTCACTCACCCCAGCACCCCCTACGCCCACCCAGCACCCAAACCTCCTCCATTCAACCCAACACCTCCCTACATCCACCCAACGCAGGACTCCTCATCCCCCATCCAATCCGCCCCCCTACTACAGCACCCTACTACACCCACCCAACACAGCACCCGTCACCCCCCACTCAACTCACCCACCCCAGCATCCCCAACCCCCTAGTACCCTCCTACACCCACCCAAAACCCCCCTACACCCACCCAACCCAGCAGCCCCCATCCAGCACCTACACTCACCCCTGCCCAGCATCTCCCATCCCTACCCAACCCGCCTCCATCCAGCTCCCCTCTATACCCTCCCAGCCTGCCCCCCACAGAACCCAGCACCATCTCCCGGCATTCCCACTACCCCGGCGCCTCACCCAACCCAGCCTCCAGCCCCTGGTTGTGGTAGGACAGGGAGAGCTGTGGCTTATTCTGTCTTCTCAGTGCTGGACAGAACGTCTGCAGTAGTGGGGAGTGGAGCAAAACCACGATTTTCCCTTAACAAAAGCTTGCTCCTGTGACACATGTAACTGAAGAAGCTCTTCAGGACCTGGCAGCTATGAACACCCAGTCCTCCAGTGTGAGTAAGTGTGATCCACAGGGCCTAACTGCCTGTGAACTACTGCCACAGATACCACCAGCCACTCCCGCTGTCCCTTGACGCAGCTGCACAGACCCATCGCCTGCACTTTCTGCTTCTCCCATCTCCGTGTTGAGTTTATTTTGTGGTTGTTGTTCTGTCCCCCCTTTGCTCCAATCCAGATTCAAACGCAACCAGGTCTGCTTACCTGACAGACAGAGATGACAGAGACTTTGACTCGCGATTCACCTCCAAGGAGTTCCTGTCAGAAAATGCAATTACCGACAAGCTTCTGGACAAAACCTCGGACTCGAAAGAATTAGTTCGGAACATGACCATGAATAGCATCTTTGCCCAAGGGGACCCAATCAACTCCGTGGGGTCGCACATAGACAGCCTTTACGTTGACTATGAAGACAATGAAGGGGTGGTGACGTACAGCATCAACGGCACCTACATGGAGCTGAGCAGCGACAAAATAATCAACACTTCATCAGAGACTCAGTTTTCGAACGCTACCATTACCCTGACCAGCCCCCAAGGGAACAGAACCCACAAAGCAAGGTAGGGGACACGTTTTTAATAATATTCAATCCCATTGGTTTCTGTGCTGTTCTCTTACATGCATTGCACGTAGGGCAGTCCAGGTTTCACATTTTGATCTATAAGGTAAGTGGGATGAAGACATCATAAAAGGTTTCTGCTAGAGGTTAATTTGCAAAGAAAATTCAAAAATGCTGTCAGGGGAGGGAAAAGAATTGACACCTTAACAAGATAAAAAAACACTATCCTCATTAAAGGGACATTGGCCAGTGTATTTTTATAGCTTATTGCTCTCTGTCTATTGTAGCATTTCATTAGAGGACTGACTATAATAAAACCTCTTTTCCTACTAATTTTGAGTGCTCTTATTTGACCCACACTTATTTTCCCCTGCTCCCCTTTCCTTATATTTCTAATGCAGCAGAAGTTGGTATGGCTCCTTTTTGTGTACTTGTGGTTGATTGTCATCCACCAGCATTGTCATTGATGTCAGCAGGAATGTGCATACCGTAGCTTCCGGGAATAACCTCTGTTAGTTAACTATTGTTCGAGAGCCGGGGGGGAGGATAACAGCTTTTGTGCAGGTCCTACAAAAATAGGTTGGTTTGTTTCTTTTATTTAATTTGTTGCTGAAGAAGCACTGGTGTTAGTTGATATTTATTAAGAATACGAAAACACTAACTACAGCTGCTTGTTTTGAGCTAGGTCAAATATGGGGCATGAACTACAAAGCCCCTTGACTTGGTGTTTCCTATTGACTCTACTATGAAATGTTACTGGTTTTTAAACAAGGCATAGAGTGTATTTAACAATTATATGTACAGACAGGCAGGGCATGGATTAAGGGGCATTTAGGGACACACGGTTCCCCTTGTTAAGTAATTTACTAAGAGAGGAATTCCCCGTAAGGACTAAATTGTGGATCTTCATCCATTTCTTCCCCCATCAGATAGTTATCTTTGGGGCTAACAATACAGAGAAACAGTACAATTTACTGTAAAATTGGCACCTATTTTAGTGAGCACACTGCCTTCTTTACAGTTACTTTATGTGCTGGGAGAGCTGGCGGCAGATGCTGTCCCCTGCCGTAGGGGTGCACTGGGGCTGGAATCATAGAGCAAGGGGCCAAAGGGGTGAATTCCTTGATCACAAGGACACCATAAGGCAGTCAGAAGAGGTCCTGCATTCCCCCTCACAACCACTGGTGCAGGGGCTGCTGGGGGTGGGGTTAGGGTGGGACACAAGGGGGTGTGTTGGAACAGGAGAGGGTGTCTGAAGCATACGCAGCTAGGGAGATTCTGGGCTATTCTGGACAGCAAAGCTTCCAATAGGCAGCGCTCCAGGACAGTTCAGATTTATCCCAGAGGCTGTTTCGGCTCCTGGAGCAGTCCAGAATCCCCAGGGAAAGAAGTGGATTCAAATGACCTTTGCCTGCCCTCCTCCTCAATTGTGCTGTCTGTGCTGTGCCCTCGGGAGAGACAGTGTACAGTCAGTCTTGGTTTCTGTTCTTGGTTCGGCCACTGATTTACTGTGTGACTTTGGGCAAGTCACTTCATCTCTCTGTGCCTCGGCTTCCCCACCCGTAAATTGGGGCTAGTGATGCTGACCTTTCAAAGTGGCTGTAGGTCTGTGGATTGAAGGCACAATTGAAGTGCTCTGTGGAATTTGCAATCTTCATGTCAATATATTTAGGCCCAAGAAATAACCATTAAACCAAACACACATGCCAGTGAGCTCCCTGCTAAGAGCTTTAAAACACTGCTGAGGTACATTAGGTGTTAAGCCTATCAGCTTTATTCAGGACCTGGTGTAGGAAAGGCTTTGCAAGGATTTTCTCTTGCGCTGCCTAGGAAAACGCTGTGTGTTTTGGGAGCACTTTCTGCAAAACCGGACTAGTGTCACTTAGCGTCAGTGGCCTATAATTTAAACATGAACGATTTGGAGAGTGTGGATGGCCCAGTGGTTATGGTGCACACCTACAACTTGAGAGATCAGGTTCCGTTCCTCGATCTGTTGCTGACTTCTTGTGTGACTTTGGGCCAGTCTCTTAGTCTCTGTGCCTCAGTTCCCCATCTGTAAAATGGGGATGATAGCCCTGCCCGGCCCTCACAAGGGGGCTGTGAATTTTAAACGCATTCAGATAGGGGGCCAGATAGGCACCTAAAATAAAGAATTCTGCATATCAGCTGTGAAAGCCCCCAGTGCCACATGGAACCTAAAACACGCTGTCTGTTCTCCCCTCCCCGCCCCAAAGACAGCGTTAGTAAGGGTTAATCCTGTTGAACAGGGTACCCCATATCACAGTTTTCCTGGAAGCTCCTTTATTAAAATGTTCCCTTTTCCCCCACTCCCACTGAACTGAAGCAAAATGCTAATTTTCAGATCAGAATAGTCACTGATGGTTTAAACGAGCTACTGTTTTCTCAGATTGAGTTTTTATACCTGGGCGTTGAAAGGCTCCGATTCTGCATGGCGATTGAACTGGGCTCGGCACATGCTGGGAGTGGAGAAAGATGTCATTCGCACCCACCCCACTAGTCATTGTCTGGCTCTGCATTGGGCTGACTTTCAACTGTGCCAGTTACCAGTGGTCCCCTAGGGACCATTCTGACAGCCATAGATTGTCAGGGCACAGGGATGTCACAGCCATGCCAAATGTTCACCAGCTACACCCTTTGTGCTGGCAGCGAGGGGGGGCTTAGGAGTGCCACAAAGGCCCAGCTAGGCGAGAGGTAGGGCAGCTTTGTGCCACCAAGGCAGTGCAGAGCTGAATCCACTGGCCCCAAAAACTCTCCTTAGGAAGCAGGCAGTGAAAAAATGTCATGTGCTTCATTTAAAATTTTTTTTTACACACTTCACTGAAACATCGTTCTCCAACGTGGTTGTTCAAAGGGTACTTATGACATAATCGGCAACTTGTTCTTCCAAATATAGCGCCTGTGTGTGTGTGTGTGTGTGCGCGTGCGCCCGAGCGAGCTCTGCCAGAAAAGGCCAGACCACACTCCAGTGCATCTCGGCACATCATGTACTGCATAAATCCACAGTCCAGAGGACGGTGGATTGAACAGATAAAGAGTATGATTTATGGGGACAGTTTCTGGAGATGCTAAGAAAAGCTGGCGGAAGGCAAATTGGAATTTTGTTGTTGTAAAACTGCTGGAGCCTTCAAAGCTTTGCCTCACTTGGCTACAGACTGGAGCAGAATGTGGAGGGATGGGCCCCAAACCTGCCATGGATGGAGATCAACAGCTGTGCTGGAGAGTCACTGGCAATTGGAAGCCACTCCATAGGGCTCAACAGTAGAGGGCAGTGACAAGAGGAAGCGGGAAGCAGTGACTCTCTGCAGTCTGCTCCCTTCAGATCCGGGCAGAATTCTAGTCAGTTGACCCAGTACTGACTACTTCTTAGGGGGAGTTTTGATCCTGGATTGCATGATGTCGTGGCTTGCTTAGGAAGGGTGCAGCTATAGGGGAGGAAGGAACCAAGAGAACAACTGTGTTCTGTGTTTGTCCTGAGATCTTGGTTCAGCTGCAGGCTCAGGGGATGGAGACCTCTGCCAATTTCATGTGGGTTGGGAAATCCATTCTCCCGACAGAGCAAAGCAGAGGGAACTCTGTGGCCATGCCTACACTCAGAGAAAAAGTGTATTTTTAACATGTTCACGAGACCACATGTTCACATATAGACCAGACAACTGTAGTTTTAATAGGTGTTGCTGGTCCAGGTAAACCCAGGTTCCCGCTGGTGTTGACCTCCACCAGTTAATGTGTTAAAACTACAACTCCCTTATTTGCATGAGGATTTTAACACATCTTAAAACCACACTAGTCTGCAAGTGAAAACATAGGTTATTGGCAAACCTTATGTGGATTTTCCCAGGGGCAACTTGTGGCCCTCTGCACTGAATTCTGCTCTCTGCTGAAGCTGAAAGGGTGATGCAGTTGGAACTGAGAGCAGAATTTGGCTGGTTACTGCTCTGATTTTCTTTTGGAAGATAAGGTAAAAAAATATGGACCTAATCCATATGATTCCATTTGTACCCATAAAATATACAGGTATCTGATTCTCAATGAGCCCTATCTCATTGACTTCAATGGCAGCAGGATCAGACCCATATCTGCTGGCTGATCACATCTTGGGCCTGAATCCCCACTGATCTGTTTCTTGTACAGTCAAGTTCACAAGTGCAAAGTAGGTGCAAAATGCTGTTAAATCGGCATGGTTACTGAGGTTAATCTCCTTCACACTCACTTTGCACTGGTGTAAAAATCTGGACTAGAAAGCAAAAATATGAGTTCAAATTCTTTGAATATTAAGCCTCTGCATTCACTTGTAGTTGTGAGGGTTATTCTTCTGCTGCAGAGACCCTGGCTTGAATCCGGCAGCCAAAACAATAACAGATTCCAGGATGGTAATTTCTGCCAGAAAGAGATGTTTGCTTCTATGGCCCCAGGACAGCAGCTCAGTATAACGCCAATATGGGTGCGCCTGGCCTGTTGCAGAAGGGGATGGGGGGCTAATTTTTGTTGTTGTTGGTTGCTTCAGAAACATGGACACAAAAGCTCAGAGGGGGAGGAAAATGGGTGACCTCAGCGCAACCCATAATAATCATCATAATTAAAAAAAACCCACCAGCCTGGTTGTATAACGACTCACTGCTGTTTGCATTTAAAAGACAACAAAACAATAGTTATGTCTGTGCTCTAAATAGGAAGAGAACGAACTGTTAACCATATGACGAACTGGCTAATTTATCTAGACGTTGTTTCTGCAACATCGTTACTTGTAGAAGAAGCTCTTTGAGTTCCGATCACATACATTAAAGGGACACTGTTGAGGGGGGTTCTAATCTCCAAATGTGATACAAGCCTATTTTGCGTGTGTGTGTGTGTAGGAGGAAGGAGGGAGTAATGCCATACATATTCCAAAGGTCAAATTCTGCACTCAGTTATTCCAGTTTCAGTCTAGAGCAGCGGTTCGCAAACTGTGAGTTGGGACCCTGTTTTAATGGGGTCACCAGGGCAGGCATTAAACTTGCTGGGGCTCGGGGCCACAGGCAAAGCCTGAGGGCTTCAGCCCTGGGTGGCGGGGCTCAGGTTACAGGCCCCCTTCTTGGGGTTGAAGCCCTTGGGCTTTGGCTTTGGCTCCCCTGCCCAGAGCGGTGGGGCTCAACCTTTGCCCCCCTCACCTCCGCTGCCCAAGGCAGCAGGGCTCGGGTGGGCTCAGGATTCAGTCTTCCCTCCTGGGGTCATGTAATCATTTTTGTTGTCAGAAGAGGGTCGCAGCGCAATGAAGTTTGAAAACCGCTGGTAGGGTAACCCTTTTGAAGTCAATGAATTCAGCGACACGGGTGAAAATCCAAAGGGATCCCCAGTCATTGGAGTTATTTTGGAATCGCACTGGTGTGACTGAGAAAAGAATATGGCCTGAAGTATATAGGCGGTGCTGTCTTTCTCCAGATACATTTTAAAAACGTAAAAAGAACAGACGCTGACCACCATTTTTATGGGTCCTACGGAAAATCATCATTTTATGCCCCCCTCCCCCGCCCCGGCTGGCTCAACACCAGTAGTTAGTGAGAAGACAATTGTTGGGACTGCGTTGACATCAATGGGTGATGCTGGTCGGCAATCAAAGCTGTTTGGGCCAGATAAAGCATTATTTATAGCAAGCCAAGGTTGTGATTTTTAAACAAAAATAGCCATGTTAATTTCAGCTCCATTTCAAACACAGGAAGCAACTGTTTGCCAAAATGACAGAGGCAAAATCAATGGGGAAAATGAGATTGTTTTTAATTCTTCTAAGAGGTCATTATTAACAATGAAAGGAGGGTACGTCTAAAAGGGAGACTATAAAAATACTCAACAGTGTCCTTTTAAAGCTTTTATGTGACAGAATGGACATGAACTTTTCTCATGAATGCATAAATAAGGCAATTTCAGAGCTTCTGCTGCCTAGAAATCACACAAGCTGCATATCTTGCTAAGCCCGAGACAGCGGGAGATCAGGATATAACCGTCTATACAATTTTAAAACATGCTAGCAATTTCAAGGGTTTAAACAAAGTTATGAGTGCAGTATTTAAGATTTGATTGTTGTAAAGGTGCAGTATCCCTGATGCATTATAATGTTACATTCTATACCTATGCAATGAGGTTGTGATTCTTGGTTTTGTAAATGCTTGTATGTATACCAGGAGAAATTCATAATGCCTTTACCAGTGACATTACATTTGTGAGTATCGTGTCCTAAGAGATGTACATTATATAAATAATCGAGCAAGAGTGACATAGAGGCAAATATGAACTTGGAATGCCTGTCTGTTTAAAAACCAAGGTTTGTTTTGAAAAGCTGTCTGAGCGAAGTACTATTCAGCATTTAGGGTTTCGAAAACAGTACGTTTATGGGATTTGAAAATCTCAAGTCTGTAGAGGGAATGTTTGCGGTCCCATGTCTGAGCAGTAGCAATTAGCGTGGCATATTTGTATTTCATGCCGCTATCACCAGGAAGGAGATACTGCACCTTTAATTACTGTATATTTAGGGTCAGGTGTATTTGAGCAGAAATGCAAAACTTTGTTAAATTCTGAACTGTTTCTACTTGTGGGTATTTTTATCCCATTCTCTCTATTTCTAGACAGTGGAAGCTCTGCCTCTAACCGGGCTGGGGATTCTACTTGGGGATCAGGACAGGTATGTTGTAAAAAACAAAAAACAACCAAACCAAACCCCCCAAAACCGAAACAAAATCCCCCCAGACCCAACCAAACCGCAACGGAATCAGTTTGAGTGTTTGATATGACGTATCGAGGCTCTCCTTGTAAATGCTTTTTTTTTTTTTTTTTTGCTTATTGCTAGAAACAGATTGAAGTTGTTAAGAAAGGGCCAAGGTGTGAGTGCTGCTGACATGTACAGGTGGAAGCTTTCCTCCCACGAACCCTGCAGCTCTACATGCACTACAGGTAGTTATCAGAAGCAGCCAAATTCAACCTCTGCAGAAGTACTGAGATCACCCGCTGAGTGAGTCGCTTTTATGTTTGTTAGAGATGGGGAGAACCTGGTAATGTTTAGGGGCCTGAGCCGAGGCCCACTGAAGTGAATGGCCTTTGGATCAGACCTCAGGTGAAGTTGCCCTGATTTGCTAAAGCCCAGACCCTGCAATCAGATCTGGGCAGAGGAACCCTGTGTCCACGGGGAGCCGCTTTCTGACTTGATAGTACTTTTAGTTCACTCTGCACAGGTGTAAATGCAGGGGAGAGGAAAATCAGGCCCTGTCAGGAACCAGCAGGCAACATTTTCAAAAGAGCATCAGTGACTGAGGAGTCTATTTCCCATTGGCACCTAGGCTTCTGAGTCATTTGGGGATTTTTGAAAATAGTACCCATTTCCACTCCACTGTCAGCGCACTCCTTGCAATGCGTCACTTTAAAACCAATCCTAACAATGTGCTTTTAACACTTCTAAATGGATACAGGCAGAGCCTGCACTGCACATTTTATATGAAACATTGGTATGATTTTTTAAAAGTTCCCTTTTACGTACTGATGAACGTTTTCTTAATTTACAAGCCCAGCAGGGCTACGCTGCGGAGTATGGTGTCCTGCAGGATCATAAAGCTTGCACCAAGTTTTAGCATACTGGCTTCTTGAATTGAGCCACTATGCCAGTGGAATGATTGAAACCCATGTGCCTGGCTTTTTTCTTTTTTCTTTTTAAGGCTCCGTTTCTTTCTGACAGAGAAACTGTACAGCTGTGGCAGAAAACGAAGTAGCATTCGTTGTTTGAGTTTGTTTTGTTTCTCTCTTTCCTGATCTGGAGTCTGATCTCAGTTACATGGGTGGAATCTGGAGTAATTCCATTGATATCAATGAGTTCAGAATCTGGCCACCATCTTTCCCCCTATTTCCCTCTCAAGGCACAGTTTCAAATTACCAGATCTCCACATTTCATTGATTAGAGGGGCGGGGAGTAATGTTGCTAATAGGTCTGGCCTGTGACAAATCCATGACTTGCCTTGAAATATGCATATAGGTAGAATGATCATCTGATAGTGGGGTTTGCCTGTATCGTTTCATACATAGCACAGTAATTAAAATAAGCCGGATATGTCATTGCTTCTGGAATTAGGGATGAAATAAAGGGGAATAAAATCTTAGGAGGGAGACTTTTTAAGGGAATGAATGCACAGATCTTTTTGTAAGCATGCCAGAGCGGTTGGCTATGGCCCTACTATGAAATGTATAGGGACCAGGAATATGGACAATGGTTCCTCAGTTCAAAATCCTGGAACCCACAAAGTTCAAGTATGTCCTTGAGCTCTGTGATTCCTACTGAACAGCCATCTCCTAGCTGAGGCAGGCTTTCGACCTGACCCAAACTGTAGCCAGTGGGGAATGTCCTATCCAAACCACTCCTTGATCCTCACCTTTTTCTGTTGACATATTGCAGAGGAGTGCTGCAGAGTCAGGAGTTGGTAGGTTTCTTTTAGTTTCATGCAACCTTGTGTTTCAGAAACCTGGCTGGAAGAGCTGGAATTCTTGGTACCTGTAGTCAGATTAGTCTCTTGATCCCAAGCCATGTCCCAGAAAGGACTGAACAATATTTATTCTGGCTAACAAGGCTGGAGGGGAAAAAGTCTCAGCATGATGACATTCTGCTTTCTGTGCTTAAACAGGGGAGGAGGGATGGATTCCTCTTTCAATAATCATGTAAGAACCAATACTAGGCCAAGTGCACTGTATATCTCTTGCAGGCAGTAAGGTGCAATTGTGGCATGAATTGTGTCAATGTACTGGGTGGAGGGAGGGAGATGGGAACCTCTTCCCCAGCCCCTTGGTGCACCCACACAAGAACTGGACAGAATAAAACTCTTTTGAGAGCCAGAGGGAAGGACCCTGATAACATGCCTGCAGGCCTTTGGCAGCATGGTGAGACTCCCTGAACATCTTGCACCTATGCTAGCATTGGTCGCAAGTCCTCGTTGGGGTGTCATGCCTTTCTGCCTTGGAACAGCACTAAGGAGAACTTCAAAGTGTGCTACCCCCGGCATCCCCAGGGCCGCCCTGCTCTGTACAGGTAGGAAGAATTCTCCATTGTTCCACTCCCCAAGTCCCATCCTCTTCTGCCACCAGCATCCCTGATGACTGTCAGCTCAAGTCATGGCCCTTCAATTTTAATTTGGAAAGACATTTTGGAACATGCAGTTCACAAACAGTTTGGGTGTAAAAATCACCAAGCATGCATTTTGTGTGTGTGTATTTTTTTTAAAAATAGGAGTGATGTCCACATATGCAATGTGTGTTCGTTATGATGGGATCGAAGTGGATGATACGTACTGTGATGCCATGACCCGTCCCGAGCCTGTCCATGAGTTCTGTGCTGGAAGAGAATGCCAGCCAAGGTACTATATCAGTAAGGAGCTCTTCACGGGGCCATACGTTTTGTCTTCCTTAGAATTATTTGGAGTTGGTGGGGATTCTCTTCTAGGTTCTAAGCAGTGATGGGCCCAAGCCACCAAGTTCGGAACCTCCCCAAAGTTCCCGGGGTGTTTGGCTCTGGGGTTTGGTTTGGGCCCATCTCTAATTACAAGGGCTATCTCCTTCCCAGGCCAGCACAACAAGGGGGAGAAGAACTCTTTGGTCAGAGCCAGATTCTTCACAGTGAGTTAGGCTGAAACATGCTTTTATCGATCCTTGGATGTTTGCATTAGTCAGGGGCGGGACAACCCTCTTGCGCCACAGGCCTTGCTCCTGTGGTGACATGGTGGATAGGCTGGGAAGTTAGAGCTCTTAGGAGCACTGTGTAAGGGCCTTGCCTGGCTAACGATGTAAGGGGAGGAGGCTTCCTGATCCCTCTTCCCCTCCTGCACCTTTCCCAGCAGTGACTCGCATGGCAGGACTCAACCTTGCTCCCAAACAACAGCTCCTGTTGATATAGAACCTAGACCAGTTTCATTCTCCACTCTTGTAAGGGGAAGCGGAATCAGCCAACAAGTGTTACATTCCCAGAGCTTTGCTAGCATCAGCGATCAGGTTAATGCACAATGAGATGCATCAGCAACAGCGTTGGGTCTAAACGAGAACCCTGGGTTTGATCCCCCAAACTCTGGGACAGTTCAGACTCTGACCCAGTTCCTGATATGAACTGCATGGTTCGGCTCCGTCTCTACAGTGGAACCCCCAATCCAAAGATCTTTCTGTTTCGGGGAAGTTGAGCTTCCAATCCAGATCCAAACTTTATGGCGTAGGTCCATCTCTAATTACATTTTTTAAAGGGTTTGTTCTTTTCAAGGTTTGCTAGAAACACAAGTTATGGGTGGGATAGATCAATGCCTGCCAAAGGGAAAAGGACTAAAAAGGCAGGGAAAGGAATGTTACTTGTTGTACTATAGGCGGCACAAAGTGAAAAGAAGCAAAACTGCACGATGCACGTTCTGTAATAGTGCTTTGTTGCTGAAATAACACAAAGGTAGGCTAGAGCCGTGTCAGAGGGCTGCATAAACCTGCAAACGCATGGAAAGGGGAAGTTTAGCATTTTGGCAATTGGTGCCGCATTTATTGTATTGGAAAGGTGTGTGAGTGTGTGTGTGTGTGTGTGTGTGTGTGTGTGTGTGTGTGTGCGCGCACTCCCCTTTTCCAATGGCAAAATCTCTCTGGACCCAGGATATTGAGACCAGCCACGTTCACCCACCCCACTGTGCCCATGTCTTGCTAACTGGTTTAGTGTCTCCTCTGAATGTAAGTGGCACTTCTATGTGTGCAGTGTCTTTT
Organism: Trachemys scripta elegans; assembly: GCF_013100865.1. Lineage (NCBI taxonomy): Eukaryota > Metazoa > Chordata > Testudines > Emydidae > Trachemys > Trachemys scripta. The sequence goes on from NC_048314.1 coordinate 17,481,286, forward strand.
TAGAGCTGCCCCGCTCATGGCACCGGAGCTTACGTCCAGAAGCAAATGTGTGACCCCTGGAATGTGTACCGAGCACAGTGACGGTTTTGCTTGGAGACACTAATGCTCTAGAACCCTGGTGCTTGACCTTTTCAGGTTGGCCACCCTTATTGGAAGTCAAAACTTTTTGCGACCCCCATCTATATTTACTATAAAAGCCAGGGTAAAAATGTCTCTGTGTTAAGCCTAGATAATTGCTTTGCGGGTGTGATTCAAGAGGTTGATGGAGAATTCTTTACCTTGAGGGTTAGTGGTGGGGAGCTCGGGAGGAAGAGCGAGAGTTTTACAACACCATGCGACCTCCTGATTGCCTTCGTGACCCCCTGCCCTGGACATCATGACCCATCAGCTGAAAACCGCTGCCCAAGAACCGCTTCTTTTACCCTCATTTTCCTAATGGGTCGATTTTTACATTCAAAACAAAGCATGTTTCATCAAAATACCTGTAGCATCGTAACTGTGCTTATACTCATTGATTGATACAGGCCTGTCTTATGCATGTGTTTATATGACCAATCCAACAGATTAGCTTAGCACTGACTTCTGATGTCAGTGGAGTTAAACCTGGGGTAAATGTGGCACATTTGGCCTACTGTAGTTTTTGAAAGCTGTGTGAGTACTCTCTGGTATTGGGTAAGGGAGCACGTAACCTAGGCAGCTCTTTTAAGTGTACCCCAGGGCAAAATATGAGGGTCCAGTCCTTGGAGATTCTGTGGTATCCACACCTCTTATTGATTTCCAGGGATAAATCCCAAAGCTTGTTTAATAATGAGCTGGGTGGTCAGTTTATTTCTCCCGTTTTAGACATTTTTAAAAGTATTTTCTTTAAACTAGGGGCAAATGTTGGTGCTTTTGAAGGCATGCGCTATGACATCGATACCGGGTGGAGATGGGCAATGCACACGCTTCCCTTCACCGTCCAGACATGGATGGCTGGGTCTGCAACAGTAATGCATTTATCTTAAAACTTCTGAAGTGAATCTGCCAACTTTGTGGAAATGTGCTCTGGATGTATGTCCTTTTAGGGCTAAACTGAGACCACAAAGGTCATTTTCACATGGAACTATCTGGCTCTCTATCTCAAGGTTTTGTTCTGGCGTCTGTTACGGTAGTGTCTGTGCATCTTACAGTTCATGTGAACTCAGGTCTCCAGGGTGAAATATTAGTAGATTGACGCACAGCAACACCTAATCCTACCTTGTATGGATATATCTGAGACATTTACAGCCCCGTTACAGAATGTGCCTATTGCAACAATCTCCGTACAAGATTTACCATTCACAGGGTCACTGACAGCCTTGAAGAACCATTGCTGAGCTCCGATAACCTTCACATAATACTGTTTTCCTAATCCACTATTACGCTCATATCTACCTCACGTCTCCCATTCAGACTGTGAATACTCCAGTTAGAATCTTTCTCGCTTCCTTGCAGGTGGGAGACGAGTAGCTGGAGCGAGTGTTCCCGCACCTGCGGGGAAGGATACCAGTTTCGCATCGTGCGATGCTGGAAGATGATCTCTCCTGGTTTCGACAGCTCTGTCTATAGCGATCTGTGCGAATCTGCTGATATTACCCGGCCGGACGAACGCAAAATCTGCAAGAACCCAGCATGTGGGCCTCAGTGGGAAATGTCCGAGTGGTCAGAGGTAAATCCCCAGAAAAGTGTTGGCAGCCTGTGGAGAGACAGCAGGCAGCAGTGACAAGGGATCAGCCCCCACGTGCTATGTACATGATTGCCTTGCTTCCAGATCCCAAAAGAAGGGGATGCAGAGCTGAAAACTGAGATGCGAATCCACTGACTTCCACACAGACCCACCTAAGCCAGGACTATCTTAGTACTGTTCTTAAAACCAACCCCCGGTGTGGCCCTGCTGGTGCTAGCAGTGGCAAGAGCATTCCCATGGACCAGGCCCTAGTGTTTTAACTACTGTCTCCTAGACCTGCTCCCAGTGGTGTGCCAGCGTTCACATTTGAATGAGGCCATGATGCAAATGGGGTCTTGGGGTGGAGATGTTTCCACAGTGCCTCTCTGCACCTCCCAGGACATGGCTTGCGTAAATCCCCACAAGCTTCCTTTTGCTCACTGATGGAGATGATTATGTGTCTCCTTTGCAAACCTCTAGCCAGAGATGACCTCAGACCAGGTCTCCAGACCTTTGAACTCCAGGGAGTTTGGGTCAAGCCTGAGAGCATCTCTGCTCCTAGCCAGAGCTTTAGATTTTGAGTCTGGTTCTTAAACAAGATGACTTTTCTCCCACAGGAATCGTGTTCAGCTGCACAGTGGCTGTGGGATATAAGAACGGCCCTACTGGGTCAGGCCAAAACCTTAGAACCTTAGCGTGGCTAACACCTGTCTTTTCGTCATCTTTCCTGACCTTCCTGTGTGCTGACTATTGAAAAGGGTGGTGATGTTTGATTCTGCGTTTGCTCATGCTGCTCCCTGCCTGTCCTCTTCCACTAGGAGAACAGCTCCTGTGAATCCTGCTTCTTATCTGGCACAGAGAAATCTGAAAAACAATTGTGCCTAATACATTTCTGAGTGCCTGAAAAATAACAATAAACATGTGGAGAGGAGGCTGCATCTCATAAACAATATTTTCTTATAGACATCTCTTCTTCCCGTCAGATTTCACTGCACCACGCGGAACATTAAACGGTCATAGTTCTGCTGTAAGCACATTGCTAAACCACTTGGAGGACGTTTCTGTGATATGTCTAATGTGGAACAGTTATTCTCTCGTCATAGTTTGTCAGTTTACATGTAAAAACCTTTGCGACATGGCAGAGGCATTCTGGAATGTTTTTAGCTGCGAAGTCATTCTCAAGATGGGTCAGTCTCTAGGCTTCATAGATCCTTTTCTCTCTCCTCCTGTAGAGATCTTTGAATTCATTTACTACCACTCCATCCTGTTGTGTGCCAGAGAATAGCTGCCAGCATTCCAGTATTTAACTTTCTAACATAAAACTCTTTAAATGATAAAACCAGTGTCCTTTCTTTGGGGGCCCAGGGCCAGATTTTGGTCTCAGGGTAAATCTGGAATAACTGCATTGACTTCAGTGGAGTTGTCATGGATTTACACCCAAGTAATAGAGACCAGGCTCTAGCATGGATTTTCAGTAAATGTGTAAAACACACATGCAAGAGTGCAGTCATGCTCACACACATGCATGGAAAATAATCCCTGGCGCTTAAGGTTTTTTTTTTCAATTTTAAATCTTGAAGTCACAGTACTGGTCACTTTGCACAGGAGTGAAAAACAGCAAAGTCAAATTGCTCAAGGATCCTAAGGAAACACAGGAGTTTACCCTTCCAGTTCAGACAGCTGATCAGTGAGTCAGATATCCTGCCTTGCTCAGTGGCTGATAACTCATGTGTCAGAGGATGTCTAAGCAGCCCCATAACACAACTGACAATGATGCACTGCTGCACGTGAGGAGGGGAATAATTTTCTGCCTGACCTGGGGGGCTGATTAGTTTGTGCCCTGAAGTATGAGTTTTGGCTTTCCTTAAGCATACATACATTATTGCTGCCAAATTAATCCAGGCCCCTTTCTAAGCAAGAACAAGCGCAGATCCAGGCCAAATTCTCTGCTGGTGCAAATGGCCCAGCTCCACTGACTTCAATGGAGCTGAACCAGTTTACATCAACAGATAATTTGACCTCTTTTCTCCCAGGAGACACTTGAAATGCCTGTTGCTGATATTTTAAAGGCCGTCTTTACGCTGAATGCCAGTGTTAAGTAGCTTTTTCTCTGTAGTGGAAAGTCTGGTGGGCTCTTTTATTTTGTAGGATGTTTTGACTTTTCCAGTTCAATAGAGAGAAGCTCCCCGAGCACGTGCTGATGCTGTCGTGTGACTGGCGTAGCAAACCGAAGTGGCGTATGTTAGCGAATTCCATCTACTCCTCCAGCATGTGTTGGGGACAGGTTGCTAAGCATCTCCCAGAGTAGCTCTTCTGTAGCCAGCAGCAATGCTAATCTAATTTGGATCAGCATCTGAAGCTGGGTGCCAAATTGGCTTGGATGATAGCTAGAGAGAGAAAAAAGCACATTTCAGAGATCTGAGGATTAACATATCAGAGCATGTGTGTGAGCACTGGGCTGTTGACACTTTTGCCTGCTTCATGTTCAGGGCCGGCTCCAGGGTTTTGGCCGCCCCAAGCAGCCAAAAAAAAAAAAAAAAAAAAGCTGCGATTGCGATCTGCGGCGGCAATTTGGCGGAAGGTCCTTTGCTCCGAGCGGGAGTGAGGGAACCGTCTGCCCAGGGCCAGCTCCAGGCACCAGCTTACCAAGCAGGTGCTTGGGGCGGCCGCTTCGGAGAGGAGCGGCACGTCCAGCTCTTTGGTGGCAATTTGGCGGACGGTCCCTCACTCCCGCTCGGAGTGAAGGACCTCCTGCCGAATTGTCGCCGCAGATCGCGATCGCGGCTTTTTTTTTTTTTTGGTTGGCTGCTTGGGGCGGCCAAAACCCTGGAGCCGGCCCTGCGTCCTCCGAATTGCCACCGAATAGCTGGACCTGCCGCCCCTCTCCGCAGTGGCCGCCCCAAGCACCTGCTTGCCAAGCTGGTGCCTGAAGCCGGCCCTGTTCATGTTGCTTATTGAGCAAATTTGTCTATGTGATACTGCTGTAATTCAAATCCACTTCTAAATAATGTCGCTGGTTTGGATGTTGCCAGATTTACTCACCTTATAAAAATCTCAGTCGCTGTGGTTTGGAGACAACACTTTCAAAGCCATGGAAACTAGCAAGCCATTTCTTTTTAGAAAGCAAGCGAGCGCGAGAGATGACACACCAGTTGTAGACCACAGCCACACTTTCAGCTGTAGCCATAGCTTCTGGGGGCCTTGGTTTTTGGACCTGTAGGCTCCAGATGGAAGTGTGTGTGTGCACAGCCTCTCTGAAAGTCAAGGCCCAAAGCATCCCCACTGGGCTCCTAAAAAATGGAGGCGCTTGCACCCAGTGGCCACTTTTGGAAACTGTTGGCCTTCAGGCCAACTGTTGGCCTTCAGGCCAACTCTTGCTCTCAGCTACAGGTGCATTAATAGGAAGGGAGCCGCATGACTATAAATGGGATGGGGTTGCACTGATGGAGCTGAGAGCAGAATTGGCCACCCTGAGTGGGAGCAGGCTAATAAGACTGGGAAGAGGGAGGTATTTTAGTGCATTCTTTGCTGCCCCCCGAACAAGAGCAAAGTGCTTCCTGAACTGCAGCCAGCTAGTGGGCTGGATGGCTGGCCGTGCCCTCTAACCCAAACACCTTGCCCCCCTGAAGATATTTTGCACGGGGCCAGTAAGTTAGGCGGGCAGCTGTCTGAGAGCTCTCGAGCGCTCTGGAGAGTATGTGTGTACCGTGGAGAGGAGACGTGCCACTCTCAGCTCGGCCTGTGCTTAGCACGAAGGCAGGATGTAACCCTTCCTGTACATTCAAACGTGTCTGCCCATGCAGCACAGGGCTGGTTTTGCCATCTAATATTTTACAAGCAGAATAATATAAATGTTTTCCCTGCATTTTTAGAAAGTTTCATGTTAAGAAATAAAAAAAAGGCCAACATAAATCACACCTTAAACCAGATGCTTTGGCTGCTGCCTGGGCCGCGTGTGCCTCCTCCCTGTGAGGAGGGCGAGAGCGGAAAACAGCTGCGTTGCATGGCCGGGGCTGTACATGGACTCTGCTGACCCTGTCCCGTTTCATTCTGTGCCCCGCTAGTGTTCGGCCAGGTGTGGCGAGAGGAGCGTGGTGACCAGGGACATCCGGTGCTCGGAAGATGAGAAACTGTGTGATGTGAACACCAAGCCGCCGGCTGAGAAGAACTGCACCGGGCCCCCCTGCGACCGGCAATGGACCGTGTCTGACTGGGGACCGGTGAGTGACCTCTGAGGGGGGAGGGTTGGGAAGGAAGGGAACAGTGGATCCTAGTTCGTTGATCATATTAGCTGTCTGTGAGCAGCTTGAGGAGAGAAAGAGACCATTGTAGGCCATGCTCTATTGTGTCATTTACAGTTCACAGGCCAAATTCTGCTCTCAGCTGCACAGCCAACCCCAGTGACCTCCGTGAAGCTGCATGGGGACAGAGTTTCCCCTTCCCACCTCTGTTATCCTGACAAGAGTTGTGAGGTCTAATGGTTACAACAGGAAAGCAGGAATCTGGACCCCCGGGGTCTATTACCAGTACAGTCAGTGACCTTCTATGCCAGGGGTGGCCAACCTGAGCCTGAGAAGGAGCCAGAATTTACCAATGAACATTGCCAAAGAGCCACAGTAATACGTCAGCAGCCTCCCATCAGCTCCCCGCCCCCCAGGCCTCCCCCCACTGGCAGCTCCATCAATCAGCGCCTCCCCATCCCTCCCCGCACCTGCCAATCAGCTGTTTCGTGGCGTGCAGGAGGCTGGGGGGGGGGGAAGGAGCGAGGGCACGGCAGGCTCAGGGGAGGGGGCGGGAAGGGGTGGAGTGGGGGCAGGGTCTGTGGCAGAGCCAGGGGTTGAGCAGTGAGCACCCCTCCCCCCCCGGCACATTGGAAAGTTGGCACCTGTAGCTCCAGCCCCGGAGTCGGTGCCTATACAAAGAGCCGCATATTAACTTCTGAAGAGCCGCATGTGGCTCCGGAATCACAGGTTGGCCACCCCTGTTCTATGCGACCGTGGGCTAGTCATCAGTGGAGTGACAGCAGGGCTACAGCTTTCCTTCTGTGCCCGTTTCCCCGACGGCAGGATGGCTTAGTAATACTTTGCACTTGCCATCTAGGGCCCCAACGCACTTTGCAAGGGCTCAGGCATCATTAGCTACATCTTACAGATGAGGAACCTGAGGTCCATGGTGGCAAAGTGATGTGCTGTGACCAAAGTCGAACAAACGCCCTGGTCTCCTGAGTCCAAATCCTCTCCTCTAACCGCTAGACTATGCTGCCTCTCAGCAGTAATACACTGCCAGTGTCATACTTTCCTCACCGGCGAGCTGGGAGGATTAGTGTCATGAGGATGGTAAGGGTACTCAGCACTGGAAATGCTTCTCCTGCCGCCACCCTTCTGGCTGGGGAGGGCAGGGGACAAGCATTCTGAACCCATCGGTGATGGAGGATCACTTGTAAGGGGCATGAGCCAAACCTCTCCACCCAATGGCTGCGCATCCTTTCCTTTGAAGTGCTCCTCCTAGCCCAGCGGGCCCCAAGAGAGAGAGAAGGGGGGAGGTGGAGGGACACACAGTGTTTTAATGGCATGGACAGCAGCAGCGAGCCTGAGAACAGTCCCTCCCCGTTTGGTAGCACACATTGAAATGATTGGAGTGGTGCAACTCCAAATATAGTCATGTCCCATGAAGCAAGACAGTCGTGAATCAGGGCAATAAACTTCCCGAGCGCCGAGAAGCAGTGTCTACAGCATTAGCAAAGAAAAGAGGAGAGCGCTCCGAAACCCAAATGCTCCTTTTGTGTCAGGGTCTGTGAATATTCTTGCCATCTGAAAACTCTCAGTTAAGCTGACCTGGCACGGCTTCCCACTGTATGGGGATTATATTGAACTTGTTCTAGTTTGGAGATCTGGCCTTGGCAGAGACTTGCAGGCTTCCAGTAACATCCTCATCTCCAACGTGAGCAAAATACTGGCTGTAGAGTTCTTGCACCATCTCCTGTGAGCCAGTCCATTAAAGGGAGATGGAGTGTGTGAAGGGAGGTGATTACGGCTGTCATCACAGTCCTGGGCTTGGGGGGGGGGGAAAGGCTGCCAGCTCAAAGCTTGCAATCCACAAATGATTTGTTTTGCCCTTGGGCCCTTCTGGTCTGGAAGGAGAGACCCCAGGAGTCCTGTGTGGAAGTGCAGGTCCCAAGGCCAACAGACTGGCCCACATTCCCAGCCTCTTCCTGCCTTTGTTAGGTCCATGTGGCTGAACGATTTCCAGGTCTGTGGAGGCCCTTATTTACAACACTTCCCACTAACTGCAACTACACTGACACCTGCTGTTATCGGCTGCTGTTCAGAGGATGAGAGGCAGCCAATGGGCTTAGAGCCACTGCGGGGTGGGTGGAAAGCTCTATCCATCTCCCTGTCCCGCAGCGTCTTGCTCGAATAAACAGCTGAGCGGCTCTGTTCCAAAAAACAAAGGAATTTATGAACCCTTTATGAGGCTCTTGTGCAGACTGACTCCTAGAGGGGGCAGGGTCCGCCAAGGGAAGGGGGAGAGCGTGCACCTAGGCTGTTCCTCACAGCACTTCCTTGGGTGGTGGCGAATGGCAGATGGTTTGGCCGGCCCCTGGGATGTGCCAAAGCTGGAAGGACGAGCAGTCGCGACACAAGATATTTTTTCCCCTCTTGCCGGCTCAAATGTACAAAACTAGCAAACCGCACATGAAAACCAAACCCCTGCAGCAGCCGATCTGAGTGCTTTTTGTCATGGAAACCCCTTGACAATGAATATGGGGCCTTCACTTCATCCTGCCTTTCCTTCGGCCACCTCCCTTCCCTGAACGTGCAGCAGACAAGAGCCAGGAAAACGATTATGCAGTGATGCCAGCCTCCTTTCTTTGCAAACTTTGGTCCAAATTCTAACCTCTGTTCCACAAGGGCCCTCCCATCGACCTGTGTAACTGAGAGCAGAACTCAGCCCTGGGAGATGAACAGGCGTGTGTTATTTATCGTGGGTCAGTTTGGGCAAACCAATGTCTGCCTATGGGTTGCTCACAAATTCTGTCCCTGACTAAGCTGTTCACCCTGTGTGATTGGCTGGTACCTAAGTCACCTGGTGCAGTTTCTGCTCTCCAGTTAGTTGACTCTGAAACCCACTCAGCCCTTTGCAGATGGCAGTACAGATGCTCCAGATGTGAAATTTTAGGTGGACATGCATTCGCACAAGTGGCAATGAAGTGGCCTCATTCTTCTGACCAAAAACTAGCTCACAGTGGAGGTCAATCAAAGGGCTTTGCAGATATCAGCAAAGAGAATTCACCATTTTCAGTCCAATCAATACATTTTGCGGGGGGGGGGGGGGGGGGGGGGGGGGGGGGAAGGGGGGGGAGTTTTCCCCCTGGTTCTGTTCAATCAGGCAGTCAAGGGACATAGAGA